>NW_010135384.1:2097-2424 GCF_000699245.1 Pterocles gutturalis
GGAGCGCTGCCCGGGCTGTCCCTGCGCGGGGGCTAGAGAGGAGCCCGGGGCACGGCGCACGCTGCAGTGTTCACGGTGATGCTCGTCCCTGGGACAAATCCCGGAGCCTCCTCGCCTTGATCCCTGCCTGTCTGCTGTGCTGGCGTGGGGAGGAGAGGCGGGGTGTGGAGTCTGGCTGTCATTTCAGCACTGATCAGGGCAGTGTGCGGTGCTGATGGACTGATGCAGACGTACGGGGTGAGGACCGGTCCCCACCACTGGTGCAGAGCCCGGATGGTGATGCAGCCCATCCCCTGCCCCAGCGGAGCAGAGGAGCGCCCGCTTTTT
>NW_010135385.1:0-31658 GCF_000699245.1 Pterocles gutturalis
CAGGGGGGCTGCCAGCATGCCATCATCCTCATGCCTGGCCCAGGTGGGTGCCAGAGAGGTGGGAGCTGTGGGGCAGCCCTGATGCCTCAGCCATGCACAGTGGGGCAGGGGGCTCAAAGGCACCGGGCTTGGTGGGGAGGGAGGGCAGAAATCGTGGAGAAAAGGAGGAGGATGGTGTTTCTCTGCCCATGTTGACGATGATCTTTCTTAGGTCACAGAAAACTTGTTTCTACAGCCATCGCAGGTGACTTCTTCCTTCAGCTGAAGCCCCACATGTGCCTCTTGCGCAGCTCACAGCAGAGCCCACGGGTGAAAACCAGTAGCCCCAGTGCCGCCACTGGTGCGGGGGAACCTCAGCTGGCTGTGGATCCAGCTCATAGCACTTCTTTCCCTGTCCTGTCAGAAATGAGCCCCTGCCTTGCTTCTCCTCACATCCTGAATTGTGAAACAGCCCCAAGTACTAATGACTTCAGAGCTGCTCCCAAAAAAACCCGAGAAGATTAAACTGGCGATAACAGTGAAAGACTCATCTGCAATAAAAGTCAAGTGCCCTGTTAACCAAATACCTCATTTCTTAATTCAGTTTAAACCCTGCTATGACAAATTCACTCTTTTGAAGCAGACAAAAAATATTTTCAACTGATGATGCATATTTTAATTTCATTTTTAAAGGATTACCTTAAGATACACTAATAGCAAAGAAAAGACGTGTGGGTGCTCGAGGCAAAACTAGGGCAGACACATTCTTCAATGTGAATTTATTACTGTTTTCACCTGTTATGTTATCACCCATCATGTATTTTATTATTGTTAATAGTTAATTTCCATATTAATATTTATTAGTGCTCTGGCCCTCAGAAGCATTCCGGGGCTCTGGAGATCAAAGAGAGCACTGACAAACTCCTTGCTCTCCAGATGCAATTTGCGCTGCTTGATCGTGTCGCTCCACAAAGGCAGAGGTGAGCTTTGTATGTGAATTCAAAACAATTCAAATGGAAAGACAGCCCTGAGGTCTGGCGGGTTTCCCCACGTCAGAATTTCCTGTAGCATCTCTGGTGCTCTGGGTGTAGATGACCTCTTCTTTTATTACTTTTTGTTGTAAGCAGTAATTTGTGAATAGTTTTCTAGGTAAGACAAAGGTTGAGCTCTGGAAGCAAATGTACATGACATGACCTTTATATCTCTTAGTCACTGTCAGGCTTCGCTGAACGCTCCGTACCTTGACATTCTGCAAAGCAATAAAGAAATGAAATGTACTAATGTAACCTTTATAAAAATAGTTAAAATGATAGTTTAATTTTCAATCTCCCTCTATGGTGTTAAAGTAAGCTCAATAAAGTTTAGCAGTAAATTACATTCAGAAGGAACTCAATTTAAATAACATTACCGTTATGATAGTCAGCAAATTATGTCCTGAACTGCTGCTTCAAGAAAAAAAAAAAAAAGCAGCACATTTAGGGTGGGGTTGTTGACCTTTCCAAGTTTTGGATCATAGCTGGGCCACTATTCAATTTTTGGTAGTTGTTCTGGAACCTTATGTCCTTTCTTCTCACATCTCTTGCCCAGGCAATCAAGAGGATGTTGTAGATGAGCATCTCTCAGCAGCCAGAGCAGGGAAAATCTTCAGTATTTGAGCTGTAACTTTGTGTTTGATTTCGTCTTTATAAAAGACTCGCACACAACAAGGACCAAAAGACTATTTGAGGGCGAGATGAGGAAATGAAACAAAAGAATGGTTTAAGTAAGAGTAGAAAGTTGCTTGATTGCTGAAATAACTTCTTGGTCTTCATATAAAAGGACATGATTTGCTGGGTGAACATTCCAGATCAGGCTGGAAAATCAGGCCGAGCTTGTGACTCTGGAGTACCTGTTGCAAACTGAAAATGCAATAGGCTGGCATATACAAATGTCTGCTGGAGATGGGAGCTGCATGATGGCTGAAATCTGTAGATGAGACACAAGTTATGTAGCATATTGTATATACACTTTGCATCTTACACCGAGGATCTTTAACTATTTCACAAACACGTTTCTCAGACTTGTTTTACCCAAAGTGCTGTTTGTTCTGTAGTTCGTAGTGATACAGCAGTCTTCGTCCCTTGACCTGGATGCAACTTTGATCTCTATTTTGTCTAGCTGGACAAAACATCCTCAGGAAGGTGAGGGACACGTGCCCAGCGTTGGCTTGGTTAGTTGTTTTAATCCATGAGAGGTATCTACTTTCTACTTACTGTCTTGCAAAATTAAATCCTACTCCCATAGAGCCAGGTTTTAATTGCCTGTAGTGCTTAGTGCTTGGACAAGGACCAGGAAAGTACTTTGATAAATAGGTAGGACTAGAGAAAACAACGGTGCCTCAGCTCTGCTCCCCCTCCTGCTCAGCCTGGCTGCGGTATATCACGATGGAAGGGGACACGTTGCCTGTCACGGGGGAAGTGCCAGGGAAGCTAAATACAGTGAGAAAATACTGTAATGCCACCATCTCAGCTAGACCAGGAGCTATTACTGGAAGACTGATTTTATTTCTTAGAGCTGTCTGGAGGTTTCTGTTTCTTTGAAGCTGAGGGCAGAGCAGTGAAGGTGTGGGAGGTAATGTTCAGCGAGGGAAGAGAGGCAGAGGAAAAGCAGAGTTTGTACTAGCAGGGAAAATGAGCTGAAGGGAAGGAAACAAATCTTACCTCTGGGTGGTACAAAAGGTGGCTGCACGTTCTATACTAGTGGGTGCTATTTTCTGGTGATATCTCCTAGCAGGTGATCTGGATTGCAGTACGAAAGGCTCATTACATTCTTCTGGATTCTGCTCTAGGCTTAGGTAATTTCACATTTTATCTGTAAAGAAATAATCTTCTGAATGAGTTTTACTGTGTAACTTTCAGTGAATGTGATTTGAAAAGGCTTCAGTAAAACAGCTCTTTACCTCTTGAAGGAAACTGAGAACTAGGAGGTCAAAAACTAGTGATCTATTTCTGTGTTATTAGATGGCGGTGAACATACTGCATTAGTAGAGAACCAACTGTGTAGAACAATGAATTATGATATTTCTTTTCTTTATGATGGTACTACAAATATGTCGTCCCTACATACCTTTGCCATTGGAAATGAAGAATGACATTTAAACGTGTGTAAAGAAAGCACATAATCTTATCCCCATAAAAGTTACATTTACCTTGTGACTAATTAGGAACATGGGGACTTTTTTTAAGCATCTGTCCTTCCATCTTGAAGATTAAATCAGATGAGTCTGTTAGAGACGCTGAATTGGAGGGGGTTTTGTGCCTATGATTATATTGTTACTACTTTGACCTTACTCAAAGTGGGGACATTTATACTCTCTTATGAAAGAAAGACACGACTTGGTCAAGGAGGGCACAACTGGTAAGCAAGGAGTGGGCTAAAAGTGTGATACTCCTTGAAATTATCTGACCTCAAATGTTAAGAGGAACATTTCCACTGGTTTGTAATCTGGACGTGGTTTAGTCAAGGGAAAAGCACATGTTTTGTTGGTTTTCCTTTCTTTTTTGGTGGCTGTCCCCTTTTTCTGTTAAGTGAAAGATGCTATCTAGAATTATTTAATTTCTTGTACTTTTGTTTGCTTTTCCTTTGTTCACTCAGTAATTTCTCAGTTGTTTTTCAGTTAAAGACGTACATGCTATCATACAGTAAATAAGTTAGTTTCATATTTCTGAAATATTTGTAAAAACCGAGGAAATTTTGGAAAAGCTATGAAAAATAAATTATGATGCCCTAAAATCTGCTAGGATTATTCTACTGTCTATTAGAACTGACGGGTGAAAATATTGCAGGAAGAACAGTAAAGAAGGAGTTTCAACATCACAAAAATAAATATTTTATGAAATATTTATGTAAAAACTAATTAAATGAAAAGCAAATTGGAATTGTATTTTGCTTTAAAATTTGCACTACAATATCTTTTTTTTGGGGAAAAACCCCTTGTATTTGATGAAGACCTCTCTGAAGTAGAAAAAAATGTCAGACAGGAGATTTCTGTGATTTCTGTCTGTTTTAGCTGTCAAACAAGAGCAGGAAATTGAAATTAAACACATACCTTTAGCAGCAAAAGAATAATGTGCCTGCTATGGTCCCAGTGGCAAAGGACTGGAACTGTGTCCTCACCGGGCAAGAGCGTGGTCCCTGCCTGTCCTGTTGCCACTGCCCAGGGGGCTGGGGTCCCTCCGGTGGGCTGGGGTCTCTCTGGCATGCAGGTTGCTGTAACCTGGCACCTGAAAATGTTCCTGAGCGCATTCCTCTCTCAGCAAAGCCCTAATGTGTTTTTTGGAAAGCCCTGAGCGTGCTTATGAATAGTTCATAGTAAAAGCTTCCACGGTGAATATAAAAAGCAATTAAATCTTAATGGCCCGATGTTTACATTTTTTGAACTACAGGTTGGAAAGCCTGAGTGCAAATTTTTCGGACACAGCTAACAATTTTTGGTGTAAGGGGATTTGTGATGAAATGGGCAAAAAACGTATCTAACTGGTCCAGTCTCTCATTTTTCATATGCATTTTCCTTGTACCTCCAGAAGCGAGGGTACTCAGAGTTTAGAGGACAGTTCCTTCAGAAAAAGGACTGTTGGTGCCTGTGGATATGAGGTCCCAGGGAGTGGGGAGTCTGATCTCACCCAGACAAGGAACTCAGGATGAGGATTCTGCCCCCAAATACCATCAGGGTGCTTAGACACCATCCCCATGGGACCCGTGATGACTACATACAAATGAAACAGGACTCAGGTGTGAGGTGCTGGAGTTGTTTTTTAGAAGCCAGACCCACAGGGGCTGCAGCCTAATGGGGGCTCTTTACCCTGGCTGGGACTTGGGAGCCACCTCACACAGACCTACTAGGAACCTTATGGGTATCTTATGCCAAGTCAAGCAGCAAGTTTCATCTCCAAGTAGAACTTCCCCTTTGACACTAGGGAGGATAACATCCTTGGTGCCTCAAGCTTTTTCTTGCTCCCTATTTTGCCATTGCCACCTCAACTTGGGCGTGACCCATGGGCCAGGAGACCCATGAAGAGAGGCACAGGCAAAGACTTCCCCTTCAGCCTTGCAGACTTTGTGTATTGGTGCCTGAAACATTTTTACTTATACTAAAATTGAGTAGCATGCCACCAAAAGCAGTCTTCCTCATCTCTTGTCCTTCTGGGCACCTTGACCCTGAGATGGAGGGTTCAGCCGTGCTTGGGACACGGCTTCCCAAAAAACGGGGTTGCCAAAAAATGCCAGCCAAAGGGGGAACGGTTCTGTGCAGGCACTTGCGTGAGAGTGCTGGCTCTCAGAGGGTACCCATCTGGTACGGATTGAAAGCAGTGACCTAGTGTTATGTGGATCCTCCGCATCAACCAGCCTTCATCTGCTTAGCTTCTAACCTTTGAAAAACCCTAATCTGCCCTAGGGAATGGCCTTAAATGCACAGAGCTGTGACAACGATAGGAGGAGTAAGAGCCTCTCTTGGCATGTAATTGTTGTTGTCTTGGCCAGCTCAACTTTATTTGCTCTTTTCGCTCGCTGTATTTGATTTAGTCTGCAGTCAATAGTGAAATTAAAAGGACGTGGGTTTAGTCCACCCACAGACTTTCACTGCGCTGCTTGGAGATGCCAGATCTGCAGGGTTCTGCTAATCTGTGCTACATGCCGTGCTGCACGGGAAGAGTCTAACCAGAAGTCAAACTCTGGGTAGTCCTTGCCTAAAGATTGCTGTTCTCCAAAAACACATTTCCTGTTGTCTGCTGAGAGACGTTTCACCTGCTCTCACTCTCGCTACAAACAGGACAGCTCTGCTATTGATTTCAGTCAGAACAGGATTAGAACTACTTATCATCCAGTGTAGCTTATGATCTGATGGTACAGCCTGACATTAAGTCCAACACCAGTTTTCTTTCCTGGGCTGAAGCAAAGTCACTCTATTGCAGTCTTTCATCAGTGGGAAAAGAAAAAGCTTAATGAGGGCACTTCGCAGGATCTGTCAGAAAAAAATAGAAATTTAATATGCATAGGTATTTTAAAACATAAGCACCAGACAAACCCCACTAGTTGTGGGGTTTTTTTTTAGGACGGAAATGTAATTTTTCTTGTTACTGACATCTGTGATGGAGGCCAGAAGAGCAATCTGTGCCCAAAATACTAAGGCAAGACTTTCAAAGAACAATTAGTATAACCAGGATATAATCTTTTTTCCTTATTGAGATTACATCTGTTTTGCTGACAGCCTGGCTTGTGCTATGAGCGTGCAGTGGGTCCACTGCCAATGTGCTCTCTACACAAAATACTCAGAGTGGAAGTATATGTGTGGGTATTTCTCTGTAATGAGACCAATGTAAACATCACCACAATATATTTTGAATGACTTATGAAGTGAAAAATCTCTCCTTATTGCAAAGAGAGAATACGTGCAGGGCTGTACTGGACTATTCGCTCTAACATTTAGTTTAAACCTGATTAACAAACCACATAAACCCTAAAAATTTAAAAGAAAAAAATCTACCTTGATATTTTCCCTTTGTGCTGTTATAGGTAGATTTATGATTGTAATCTCAAAATATTAGAAACACAAGCTGGAAACAGGAATCTGCACATAGTGCATTTTTATTTTGCCTTGAGCAACATTTGGGTTCAGGCGCAGCAGTTTGCTCATCACCACAAATTGATAGTATAGGATGATGAGGTGAGCACAGCCATAAAAGAAACCTGGACTGTACAATAAAATGTTCCCATTGGGATCAAATGGCACGTGCTGAATTCTGTATTTATGAAACTTCAGCTCAGTATAGTTTCCACCCACCCTACAGCTGTGCACAGGGAAGGAGAGACTTCGTTACAGACTGGAGGTTTGTAACAGGAAAGCAATCGAGTCCGTGCTCCCTGGGCAGCGGAGACCCCCACGCTTGTTGCGTGCATCATCGGCGCTGTGAGGAGGGGTTGGCTGCTGCTGAAGTAGACACCAGGTAAAATAAAAATACACAGACAAGAAGGACCATGGAAAACACTTTATCCTGTGATTTTTCAGCGTTCAGTGAAGCCTCTTAGAAAAAAAAAAAAACCCGAAACACTTGAGAGGCGACTTGACTCTGGAGAATAAACACTTACACAGGGAAAAAATAATGGGTACCAAAGGGCTTTTTAAGTTAACTCCGAAAAGTATAACGAGATCCAGCAGATGGAATCTGGAGCCAGACAAATTCAAATTGGAAACATGACCTACATTTTTAATAGTGAGTGTGATTAGCCATTGGAACAAAGTACCCACAAAGTAGCGGATTCTCTCCTCTTGATGGCTTCGAATCGAGACTAGATGCCTTTCTGGGAGATAAGCTTTAGTCAAAAATAGTTATGCTTTAGTCAAACACATGTTAGAGGGCTCAATACAGAGGTAATTGGGGAAATGTAATGGCCTGTGATATCCAGGGGGTCAGGCCAGATGGTATAATGATCCCTTCTGGCCTCAAACTCAATGAATCTCAGAATGAATATAAATGCTATCGTCTGGATGTGCATTCGAAATAATTGCAGGCAGAGATTAGACACGCAATTGCATATGGTTCAGAACTGATAAACTTTCCTCCCCTCCAGAACAAAGGCCCTTATTTATGCCTAATTACATGGTGCTGTTGTAATTCAGACAAATATCCGTTAGGAACTCGGATGGGATGGCAGCAAATCAATTTTAACTACTGTGTGTGGAAATCTAGTTTCTAAAGCTTATATTCAATTCCAGACTTGCTCGCACAGGAATATATCCAGGAAGAGCTCCAGCGTGGACATTTACTCCACCCTGAGAGTGTCATTATAGATTCAGCCCTGTCGACTTGGAAGTTGATTCAATTAAACCATAAAGACGTGGAGGTCCTGGTCCCCAAAGCAGCTGGGTGCCTAATGCTTATGACTACTCACGCATTGCCGAATTTTACGGGAAAGGGTTGCTGAAAGAAAATAAAAACCAGAAAATCAAAAGGTGCGAGCTTCTACGAGTAGTTTTCTTATGCTGACATTACCGCAAATGGCATCTCTGCTTGGTAATGCGTATGCACCTGCAAAATTGCCAGCTGTTGCAATACTTCTGAAGAAAGAGATACGAAATATTAAGCAGTAGAAGAAACCGCATTAAAACACAGATAGCTTTTAATATGAATTTCACCATACTATGTAGCTTTCAATTTTAGTGTTATCTCAGTCACAAAGCATTCAAAACAACTGCACAGGTAAGCAGTGAGACCACACAGGGGAAAAAATGTTGTTAAAGTTCAGTGAAATGTCGTCATTTCTGGTATTTGTGCATCTACCTGTGCGCAGAAGACAAATGTTGATGAGTATGAAGAGTTTCATTCATAAAGGTCCGTAACCTTTCATATTTTTGTTCATCCCCCAGAATCAACTCTGATCGATGGCACCAAACACCCAGCCTCCACGTGATGAGAAAGTTTATTTTTTCAGATTCTGAGCACAGTACAAAAATGCTCACGGTGCCTAATGTGCCGCTTGAGGACTTAAGACGCTGAGGTAAGGAGATCTTCCCTGGGCTATATGTTTAATCTGAAGGGGGCAAAAGCCTGGATCTGCAACAGCCCTCGCAAGTACCCAAACATTTGAGCAGTTCTGTGACAGCCGAGTCTTAAAGGTTGGCTTTTCTCAGAGCGAATGAGATCTGAACTCTGTATGTATCCTGGAATGTAAAGCTGGAATCCGCACCTGCATACAACTTTATTTATTGTAACCATCTTCCTTTTTTTTTCTTTTTTCTTCCCCAAGGAACATTACATAAATAGCATTTCATGACTAACATGGATGCTGTCGAAATATGCTAATCTGTGAACTTTAAGCCAAAGTTTCTTTGGATTCTCCTTCTGTATTAATGCTCAGAACCTTACAGCTAATTACACATTTGCTAATTGTAGCCTGCTTTTTCCAACCTCTGTCATTTCAGCTCAAAAAGGAAAGACGATAATGGTGACTCTGCAGGTACTCTGTAGAATAACCAACGTTTTACTGAATCTCAGCATTGCTTTCTTCTGTGACTAGCAAGTCACTCTCTGCAGATACTATTCTATATGATTGTACTGAATATTTTGTTAGATTACACTAAAAATGAAAGTGACACGAAATAATGAAAATCATAGTTAAAGTTAGCTGTGTTTTAATGTGGCATTTTGCCAGTTAAATATTTTTTCAAAAACATTGCCATAGCTGCCGATTTTGAAGCTGCTTTTTCAGTACTTCTATAGAGACGGCATTTATGATAATACTGCTGTATCAGCAAAACTACCAATATAAGTATTTTACTTTTTATCTTGCTTTATAGCCCTTTATACAAGGCCTGCCTATAACAGTCCTGCAGTAGCATTAATTTCATAAAGGTCTTGAAGGTCATTCTTATTTTCAGTCAAATAACAATATCAGAGGATTTTAATGAGGCTCTTGCATTAGTGTTATAATACTCAGACTTGTTATAAAATTCAACAATGTATGAAAATGTCATTGCTAAGGATGAATGAAGCAGCTCATCTGAAAATGAAAATCAGCCCAAATTGTTGCAGGTGTTAAAAAAACTTAAGGTAATTTCCTTTTTTCTCCCCTACCTCCACTTCTCAGGTACTTCTACAAGTTCCAGTGCCTGAAATATCATCATCATTGATTTTTCTAGACAAAGGAAGTGCTTAGACCTAATTATCTAAACTTAAGTACAGCATTTGGTACGGTGCCACGTGGGAAATTATTAGCTAAAATAGGAGATTAGTACAGAAATTTAAAAGTGAGTAAGTAAGTAGTAGTAGTAGGAGATCAGTACTAAGGGAAGGTAGTAGAATTTCCCAAGCATCAGTCTTGGGCCTGATATTGTTTAACATTTTTTTTTATTAATGATGATGGTATAAAAAAATAAGTGTGTGCTAATGGAATTTACCGATGGCATAAGGGAGGGAGGTACTGTCACTGCAGAGATGAATAAAACTCTCATTTAGGAAGAACTGAGTGACCTTGAAGACCAGGATAGGATAAATTGGATGAAATTCAGAAGGATTTGAGTGCAGGTTCATGCATCTGGGTCTTGTTAACCAGGTTTCTGCTATACCTGCACGCTCACAGTTAGGAGAAAGAATAAGGAGGGGAAAGATACAGAACATTCAAAGCAAGGTATTTTCACTGGGGTAATGAAACACCAGTAATGGTGTAAGAGCCCCATGTTAGAAATCTGCCAGGATAGTGCGTGCTACTCACAAATGATTCACTTCACTTTCAGGAAGCTACCGAAAAAGATGATTAGAGTGACCACGGGAAGGGAGAGTCTTAACTGCAGAGGAGTTTGGCAAAATGAAGGCTGAGGGAGGCCGCTACAAATACTGCGTGGGCATACGCTGCAGGAAGAGAAAACATCTATTTAAAGTAAAGGACAACATTGGCACAAGAACAAATGAGTATAAATTGGTCATGAATAAATTTAGGATGGAAATTGGGAAGCAGGTTTCCAACCAACAGCATAGTGATGTTCTGCAATTGCTTTCCAGTGAGAACAGTGGAAACAACAACAACAAAAAACCCCAAGCTACTTTTAAGACGGAGTATAATGAGTTTCCGAAAGGAATTATATGATGTGTTTGGCTAAGATAGCAGCGAACTAGACTTGATGACCCAAGAGGTCTGTGCAGGCCTATCTTTCTAAGCTTGTTTTTCAGACCAAATATTTCAGAGTACTTTTAAGTGCTTCCTTTCCTTCCTGTATTTTTTAGATAAATTTTTTATAGCATACTGCAGGGACTGTTAGCTGAACTGATTTAGGGAAGACACAACAGTGGTGTCCAGAATATGTTGAATACTCTTCAAATGAAGCAAGAGAAGTGTCCAGCACCCTCCAGGGCAGGGCTTGGGGTGCTTAAGGAAATCACCTTTTTCAGTGGAAAGCAATGGGGACTAAGTCCAAACAGGAGCAGCACCCCTTCGAGGCTTGGTTCTCCATTGTTTCTCCTACTCTGCCTATTTTGCAGTTTGCCTTCTCAGCTCCACTGCTCATATGCAGCAGTACAAAATAGGATGGCAAGCAACACTTTTAATGCGTGAGATTCAATGGATAAAAAAATGGAGCATTCAGTGTGAGTCTGGGTGCCCAAAGCTGCAGTGAAGATGGCTTGTTGGGGAGAAGGGAGGATTTCTCCAGCCTTGGTGGTGTGGTGCAGAGCTGTGCTAGCAGCATCACAGTTTCCCTCCTCTCAGCCCAGGAAGCACCTATGTCCTTTGGTTCAGCTTATCCCGCTTGGTGCCTCAGTGCTTGCTTAGCGTCCCTTGTTCCCAGATCCAGCAATTCCATTACTTCTGAAAAGCTGCATATCCCCTATTCAATGGGATCATAAAGGGATTTGTATGGAAGTCCGGTAGCTGGAGTTTTATGGGTTTCTTACCCACAAAAGCAAAATTGGGTGTTTACAGCTCTTCTATAGTTATACACACTGCTTCATCGAAGTGCTGGGAGTATGCAGGCTGGCCTGCTAACGTGGTGACTCCCTTAATAAGAGAGCATCTCGTAGTCCAAAGTTTTAATGATTTTCTACCTATGCCTTAGTTGAAATCTGCAGAACTGGATGATTCTGGTGGTTTTTCCTCTCCAGCTAACAACATATATACTTCTTCTGAAATCAACTGTCAATATTAGAGAATAGGTTAAGGTATAGGAAAGTTAGATGAAATCCCCAGGAGTACAGGTAGTTTGGAAAAGGGGAAGAAATCGGCAGCAGCTTTACGAGGGAATAGTGCTTTGCTCACACCTTATCGCCATCCACATTAATCACATTTGCAGTAGGCGGCAGCTCTACCTTTCTGTGCAAATACTTTAACAACTGGTTTAAAAAACGGAGCAGGATAGCTGAGTCCCCAGGTCCACGTAAACGGGGTAATGAACTCCTGCATAACAAGGCAGAAAAGCTGTAAATACGGTGGTGGAAGTTTTAAGTCCCTCTTCAGCTGAGGTTTTCTGCAGCTTTCTCAGCACCTTAGGTGCCGGGTGGGGAGGCAGCTATTCACAGGAGTGACCCTGTGGGGCAAGAGGCTCCTGGTGCCTTAGAAAGCTGCAGCTTTGCTGTCAATGGTTTTGGTGCAATACCCCATGTGTGACTCACTGGTAAGAAATGTCCATCCCTCAAAAGGAAAAGCTAAAGCTAGTCCGAGAAAAATATTTTCAAGGAAAAACTATATTAAAGGTCAGAATTGGAAGACATGCGCTGAGAAACAATCAAGAGAAAACATTCTGATTGATTGAAACTTAAAAAGAGCAGCCCTTATTTTTGGTGTTTTTAAATTTAATTTTTGTTCCTGAAATGTATGTATGTAGAGAGCTATTGTTTCACCCATCCTTAACTTCAATGGTGACACCGCGTCCTGTGAACACCTGGGCGAGATGATTTCCTTCTGCCCTGCCCTGCTAGCAAACTCAATTTAAAACGAATCAATCAGCAGCACGACCCGTAGTTATTGCTATATTTTAGTGAGTTATTACTCACACACCCAGGTGTGAGACCCTGGCTCATCAGGGGAGCGCGGCAGTCTTGCACCAGGGATGAATTCGTCCCTGAGCTCACTGCAGCCCAAAGGAGCTGGTCTGGAGGCTTGTCACAGCTGCGTGGCGCTGCTCAACACCAGGAAACACTGGTTTTTCCATGGGTGGAAATATCTATGTGGGTATAAACGCACATTTTCAGCTTGTTTGCAAACAGACCCGCTTGCAAGCACGTGTGTACGGGAGCTTTCAAGTGACAAGCGTGCTGTGGAAATGTCTGTGACCACAGCAGGGGAGAGACATGGCTCTTTCAGACATATCTCTGGATTTTGGCTGCCCGCTCGCACACCACACCACACCACGGCGGCACCCATGGCATCGGGAATGATGTGAGGGGCCTCCTTGCCTGCGCCGAGGCTGTTGCCTGCCTCCAAGCAGAAATAACGAGCCCCTCTGACGTTAACAGTAATTAAACACCACCAAAGCCTATGAAAATAACCCTCATGAGGTAAATCAGCCAGAGGCCGGTGTCTGCGGGCGCTGGACCAGCTGCTGTGGAGCAGGAGCCATGCTCAGTGCCCATGGCCTGGTGGGGCAGGGACAGCAAGGTCAGCTCGCTTCTTCTAGCTTCTCCCCCCTGGGCATTTTAAAAATAAGAGGTTAAAGAATAATCTCTGCTTTGCAGAGGGCCTTTGGGGTCCTGCTTTGCCCCTCTTTGTTCCCCTCTTGGTTAACACCAGAGGAGAGAAGCGCCTGGCAGCAGCCACCAACCCAGGGCGGCCATCAAAAAACGGCCGGCAGCCGTCGTGCGCTTCAGCCTGTCCTGTCCTCCTGAGAGGGGAGCCGCCCGGGCGAGGGTGGGCTGTGAAATGGCACCTCTGCGCGCGAGCTGCGATGCCGTGAAGATGTCACAGCCTGCGAAAGAGGAAAACAAAAAGGGGCAAAGGAAAAAAAAATAAAACAAACCCACAAAAAAAAGTTGTGCTCGTTCCTCACTCTTCCCTCAGCGCTGTCTCGCCCCGTGCGGAGGCTTCAGAGGTGTGAACACATCCTGTTTACATCTGCCACCCCGACGGAGATTCTGAGGGGAGCACAGAGCTGAGGAGCAGTCGGAGGCACGGCCGTGCAGCCACCCGCCCGGGAGACAGCCCCACCATGGACGCGCTGCCCATCTACCACGGGGGCATCACCCGTGAGGCTGGGGAGAAGCTGCTGCTGGCGGCGGGCACCGATGGCAGCTACCTGCTGCGGGACAGTGAGAGCATTCCGGGAGTCTACTGCCTCTGCGTGCTGTGAGTGCCATCGCCTCTCCGGGATGTGGGGCTGGCAGGGGGTGCCGGGGAGGGCTGGTTGGGTGGCAGCTGTTTTCCAAGTTTTGCATCCACAGGATGGGGTGTTCCCATATAACAGTGATACAAAAATGTCCCAATTTGATCATTTGCAGACATGAGTGAGACTTTTGGCTCCTTGACTTAAGGCAGAGGGATGCACAAGGGATGTGGGGTTCTTTGCAGAGCGAAGAGGAGCGGGTTTTGCCTTGCAGAGCCCATGCTTCCTATGGGCATAGAACAAAAAGAGAGAGCAGACCTGGAGCACGTAGGAAGGACAAGTGAGGTGCCATGGAGAAGAGCCAGGCAACTTGGCTCAGGGTGGCGAGTGCTGCCTCTTTGTGCTGGATAACCCTCTTGCTTTCTGCCCACTGTCTTCTGCTTCTCTAACGCGCTCATGGTGTGCTTAGCAACGTCCCCAGCGTCACCTGTCATTGGGGAGGGTAGCGCGGATCACTGCCATCCAGAATGTGCCTTCACTTTGGGAGACTATCGGTCAGGCTCTGAGTCCCACGATGGAGTAAACTGCCTGTAAAGTACATGAAATACTGACGGGTAATGAACTACGTGCTAAGGTTTTATCAAATAGGCTGAAAAGAGAAAGATTTGATGGGATGGTCTGTTAGAGAGAGGATAGAGAGGTTCCCCTGAGAGAGCTGTGGGACTGTATAGTCATGGGACCTCATTTTAATGAGGCAATTTAACTATCCTACTTTGACAAAAGCTGAAGTCTTGGGAGAAAGATAACACTGAACAATGAAGTACCGTTGCACTGAAAGAACAAAGATGTGTCTACCAAGGCTAAATGGATATTTGTGCCTTACTACACTAGGAGGAGAAACACAAGAGAATATCATTTTAGGGCCAGCAAGAAATCAGCTACCAGAGGGCATTTAGGTACTCAGCAAAAAACAAAAAACAAAACAAAAAAAAAAACAGGAGGAAGAGTTCTAGGTCAGGATTGCCCCAAATATGTTTCTAACAATGTGTAATTAAGCCCTGGGTGAGCATTATTATCCACCTGTTGTAGACCAGTAAATGCAGACACACAAGAAGCTTACAGGCAGTGCGCAAATACACAACCTGCTTTTCAGGGAAGATCTTTGTGGCAGAAGATCTGTTCTTTCTTCTCTCATGAAATCAGAAGGTGAACCAAGATAGGTGCTGCTGCTAACAAATACCTTAACAGCTCGCTGAAAAACGGGAAATAAGGAGCATCTCGAGTTAAATGAAAATGGAAGAGTCACAGCAAGAGGTAAGGAGTGCTATGATTCCTGTGATGGGAATAGGCAATAAAAGCAGAATCTTTTTAAAATAACCCTCAGAGGAAATGGTGATATATCTCCTTAACACTCAGAAGTCATTCAGTGCAGGTGGAACACTAATGCGTTAGAGAAAGGGTCAGGCAGAATGTTACAACGCTGCGTAAAGTAGAGAATCTTAAAATTAGTCCAACATTAGTCTAAATCAGGGTGTAAATATGTAAGAAGATCTTTCATCTGAACACAATCAGTTGGGATTTTTTGCTGTATTAGTGGTAATTTACGTCCTTAGGAAGAATTTTCATGAATGAAATAAGATATATAAAATGAAAACAGGAAGAATAGAAAGGGTTGCTAACCATGAAGCTCTGCAGTCTTTGGAGGAAAAAAAAAAGCCTTCAGTAAGCAACAGAATCTTACCAAATTGTTTCTGGAAATTAAAGGCCACTCGTGTTCATGCAATGTTGCATTCAAACATGTATGGGATAAGCAAAGGAGTAAAAGCAAAAATATTAATGATGAATGTTATGCGGGCTTCATATAGAATATAGATCCTCGATAATTTTTTTATAGGGGAAATGTTCAGTAGCATCTTGGATAAATCCAGATAAAAAGTTAAATTGGAAATGTTATGACGAATATGATCTGATATAGACAGAAAGGTGTCTGAAAAATGTTAGAGCTAAGCCTTGGTTCCAATACCTCTTAATATTTCAATTCAGAGCATTATGTAAGAAATAGCAGAAAACAACATTTCACATAATAACTTTGGAGACAGTTGTCATAAAGATACCAGGAAATGGCCTCACACTGAAGATAGCAATGACAGTTTAAAGAAATGTGTGCCATAAACTAGAGAAGTGCTTTGACAGGCAAAAGTTTACCAAAGCAGAGCATTTAACTGGAGAGATTGGAGGAGCAAGTAGGGAAGGCAGGAGAGATGTAGGTATGTACTTAATGGAGGATGCTGAGCCTGGTTTTGGCAAAACAAACCAATGGACCCCAACCCCCAAATTCCAGTCTGAGCATCAGGCAGAGATGAAACAGGTGACAAGCATGTATGTGCATGAGAGCTTTGGTAAAAACCAAGGAAAACATGCAGTTGCTGTATTCACTGTTTAAGAAAAAGAAAAGAATAAATACTTCTCTGCTTTCTTATACTGCCCTATAAACAAAAAAAAAATGGAAATTATTAGGAATAACAGTTATTCAGAAATTTATATTTTGGTTCAGAAACAATGCTGAAGATTACTCTAGGAACACCTAGATATATCAAGATTAGGCAAAACAGGTATTTACTGAAAGTACTGAAGTGATCTTGAAACAAGTCACCAACCCTGGGTGCATTCAAGAAACGTGTAGGTGTGGTGTTTAGGGACATGGTTTAGTCGGTTAGGTGGTGTTGGGTTGATGGTTGGACTTGATGATCCTTTAGGTCTTTTCCAATCTTAATGATTCTGTGATTCTATGAGAACCAAAGCTGGTCAGCTGTTAGATATGTCACAATAAGTATCAGAGTTAAACAAAATATTTTACAAGTTTCCAATGAAAATTTGTAACAGAAGTGAAACTGTTTCATACTGCTAGTGATGCTTCTATTGCTCTTAGAAAAGAAAAAGAGGAAAATTGTCCACTTTTCCAAAATCAAAACATGTTCAGTCTGTCTTCTTTCCCCTTTCTCTGCACTTGCTTGGAAAAGTAAAACAAAACAAACCCAAAAGCCCCATCTCCCCAGACCCGAGCCTTCTTAGGGTCCTTCTTTTTTTTACCATAGGGGAAGAAGGGTGTTGTCAAAATCAAATGGTGCAGTTCTGATGAAGAGAAAATAAACATTTATCAAAAAAAGTCATTAAACAAATATTTGGATGACAATGCTGTGATCAGCTTGAGCTCACACAGATGACCGCTCTGCACTTCCAGCTCCAGGTACGTCCTGCAATTGCCACTGCATTGCTTAAGCTCAAAGAACACCTCCTTTTTCCAAGAAACTGCATAAATTTGTAATGCCAACCCCTCCTCCCCAGCCTGGACACCCCCAAAAAGCCCTAACATATTTGTCCAGTCTTTGAGCCTCCTAAGGCACGTAATAAGGGCAGCAGTGTCCATGGCCAGGCTCATTCGCCTTTTGCTTTTCCAATTAAAAAGTGGAGCCCTGACCTTTAAAAAGGAGAAGAGTCAAAGACTTCATGAATCCCTTGTGACTGACACTGATTTTACAGGGCAAGCATAAAAGAGACAGGTAGTAGCATAAAACCTGACCTACAGAGACGGATAAGTGCAGCAGGCAGTTGGAGCATTTGGCTAGAAAACTCTGCATTCCCTTTTCTTTATTTCTCCTGAAGTATTGCTTTATCTTCCCTGAATGCTGCTTTCTGCTGTCTGAAGTCATGTTGTGCACATGGCACTCCTGCAAGCTTTCAAAGACGGATTTTTTTTTTTTTTGGTGTTGCTGTGGCAAAGCACAAAGAACCCACTTTCATAAATATTTTAAGGCCACAATTAAACTATGCCTGGAGGAGTAGAAAGGTTTTGATTTGCAACACTGTCCCCTGGGGCTCTTCCAAACAGAGGTGCTGCCTGCAGATTTTGGCGAAGTTTTTTAATACCAGATGCTCCCAAGATGTTAATTGTATGAATACTGTTATTGAATTGTTAATATACACATTAAGGATGTTGTTCATCATGTTTTGAATGTGTCAACAACAGAGGAGCACAATCTTTTCCTGGAAATTTTTTAGGGTTGCATTGAAAAGCAAGAAGATTTTTGCTGTTCATGAAAACTGAGCTATAAGAAATGCATATGCTTTAAAAAATGTATGTGTTTTTTTGCCTATAAAGATGTTAGACACTACCTGCAGTACACCAAGGTTTTAGTATCAAAACCTGATTGTTCCAGGGAGCTTTCTTTACTGGGCTGGTTTCCTCCTTGCTCAATACCCCGTTTGACATTTTTAGCACCCTCAGAAATCCTCTGTGCACACCGCTCCTAATGAAGCCAATGGGGGACACGGGGAACAATAACGGTGGCTTGTTTGAGAAGCAGCCTCCTAAACTGTGCCTGAAAAATGCAGGAATAAACAGCCTGAGAGTGCCAAAAGCACCGCTTTCCTTTACAGGTATATGAGCACAGATGCAGAAACAAGCAGCTCATGCCTGAATTGGCAAAGATAAAGCGTTTGCAGTTTGGGTCTTAAAATTCATATACTTGAAAATACTTGGAATGTTAGTAGTTGTTTCAGACCTTTAAGTAAGCTAAACATGACATACTTGTCAAGCTGTAGGTTCAGATTATTTGTTTGAAACCAGCCGTTCATGTACTGTGCAGCATTCAATTTGTGGAGAATAATCAAAAGCTGGAATAGAAAGCTCTTTAGAGCTCTTGAAGCAACAGTAATGGCAACAGGGATAGGCTGCAGTCCTATCCGATTTTACGTGCGCTATTTTTTTTCTGTCACCATAACCACAGTGCACAAGTTCAGGCAACGTGCCGAAACTTTCTGATGCGACATCCGTATCAGCTGTACAGCGTGAAGGTGTAACCCAGGATCACGAGCCAGCTGCACCTTAGCATTTCTTTTGTTTCCCGTGAAGTATTTTTTGATAGAAATGGCAGAATAATTGCATTTATTATAACACTGCACATAATATTCATCATCGTTTAAAAACGTAATTTGGAACAAAAGCTTCTCCCTGAGGAGGAGCCCCTCGATTACCGTTGTAAATATCACACACTATTTTCAGCTTTGAAAAAAGTCTTCTGCAGCACAACAGTAAAAGCTACTGAGGTGAGGATTTCAGTTCCCTGCTAATTACAGTGAGCTTCATCTTTGCTGAGACTGACCTGGCTAATGGCCTTCAGATAGCTTTTCTTGGAAAGATTTTAGAAAGGTAGACAGCCTGGATGGTGGGTAATCGCTGCACTAACGAAGCTGCTAATGACAGAATGGGTACAATCGCCATGTAACAGAACCCAGATTAGCTCTACCTTGGTTTTGCAGGTTTGAGTTTTGAGGATTTAGTTGCAGCAGTGATTTCAGGGTCAGGGATTTTATGGCCAGACCGTGACTGCTTTACTCTGAGAGAAACAGGGAATGTGACCATGAGCTGCATGGAATGACTCCCAGAAAAACCGAGAAATGTTTCACAGAAATATGAAACAGGAATATTCCAGGGCTATTGACAGTGTATTATCTATAATATACTATCTTGTGAGTTTTGCCTAAAGTGAAATAAATTGCACTCCTTGTGAGTTTTGCCTAAAGTGAAATAAATTTCACCAGATAACCGTATTTCATGAGTTTTTGCCTTTATGAGGTAGTGTTCTGGAGGACATGGTAACTCATGAAACTTAAGTTACTGGCCTACCGTAAGGTCATTTCCTTCTATTTATCTCTCAGGTTTGAATCAATTCTCATTTTATTTCCAAATATGAGGAAATTCCTCTTTGAGGCACTGCTTTTGGCTGACCAACAAAACCCCCACTCAGAAAGGCTCCCATGCTCTCTCATTAGGTAAATCAGCAGCATTTCTGCTGCTGGCTGGGAGTGTCCCAGTGGTGGAGATGCTGACAATCTGACACAGAAATCTGTGCATCAATTCAGAGGCATATCACAAGGTTCGACTTGCTCCTTCAGGCTTCTGTTAATTTCAGAAGAGAAAATCAAGATAATGCAGCTGCTTTATAGTGCCGTAGCGTTATGGTAAGCTAATAATAGTTACAGATTCAGCTTCATGGGTAAATTTTTTGCCACAGAAACTGTTGGTAGGGGAATCAGTGACAGAAGTAAGTGTAAACTCAAGTGGGTGTGTATAGAGTGCTGCTGTGAGTTAAGCTACAGCAATTCTGTTGGGCTTTTCAGATGCCGTAAACACTGATTTAAACTATTTTATTCACTCTTGCTGACACAGCGCTCGTATCTTGCCCATCATCTCAATGGGAATGCTATTTCTTCAGCTCGGGTTAGCTGATGGGTGGTAATTGCTAAGTTGCTGTACCTTGATTGTGTATCTGAGACCTAAATAAAGCACGAACCAGGCTGCTTGTCAACCAGAAAATGCAAATTCCAGGAGAGAGTGAGGAGCTATGAGCTTAAATGGGATTTTCTCCTACATTAAATAACAAGATTTTTGGCCTTGCCATGATTAATAAACCAAGCAGAAATAGAACAATTAAAAAGGAAAAAGAAAGAAAAAGGAAGAAGTTAAAGTGGATGGTTGGATTGACTGTTCCACCCTTTTGGCAGCTGTCACCTCTGTCACATGGAAGAGGCCATGCAGCTTGCGGGTACCCTCGGCAGGGGACACCTTGATGAGCACACATGTGTGATGTCCAGGCTCCCACACACTGCTGTGGATTCCTCTGATCTCATGAGATTTGGCTCTGTGGGAGCTATCTCCCACCCTGCAGTTATAAGAAACTGAGTATGGGCAGTACGTAATGCTCAGGACCATTGCTCATAAGCCACACCACTGTCTGGTTCTTCAGCAATATTGTAAAGGGAAATTCCAAGGTAAAGTCAGGATGCAGATATACAAGGTAAGAAGAACTGATTGATATAGTGCAAAGACATCAGAAGAGAAAGCTAAGTAAAAAGGAAGAAATTTGTGTCATTTATTGCTGACATGGTTTTCCCCATCTCTCTGTCTTGCTCCTTTTAGATTTGTTCCATTTTGGACCCAGATATGAATACAAATTATTTTAATAAGTTTTCCCAACTGAGATACAAAACATTTGGAAATGATTTTAAAATATACCATGCAGCTGAAATGTCATGGTTAATTTTAATCTGCATCATACAGCTAATATCCTCTGGCTATTTCAGTGGTGCAGAAGATTGTAATTATTCACCTGTTAAAGTAAATGTGGCTTTAACAAGTCTGATCACAGTTGAAAAGGAGGAGTGGAGAGGACAGGTAGACAGATGCTGTCTCAGTATGTCATCTGTGAATGATGCCTTTGTAGCTCTTTGGGAGGAATTATCTAGCTATAAAGAAAAAAGCCTATAATATAAAGTGGACTGTTTCCTGTGATAGCAACTTTTTCTAGATTTTTCCTTTGGCAGTTTTCCCAGTGATGGTATTGCAGCAGAGACAGTGCTAGTGCAATTCCCAGCTGGTATAACACATCTTTGTTATGGAGATGAAAAAATAAGTGAGATGACATAAAAATAACATCAATGGTGACCAACCCACTCTTTCGTAAGTGCTAGCCAACATTGTCCTTACTGCAATGGCTGTTTGCTGCTTCCCCTCATCAGCATTTTAGCATTTTTTACCTTTGATGAAAAATTTATTCATCAAGCTGTTAATTCATGATTGGTCCCATCCCTTGAGCTTCACTGACATGAAAGAGGAGCTTTGCAATTGTGAGTGAGGCTTGTGGCCATCCTTGGGTCAGATAAAGGGATAGGGGAACCCTTCACTGGGTCTTTGCCTGGGTGTCAAGAGGTGGTCCTCCTCCAAGATATGCTGGTACGGCAGTGTTGCTGTAAGACTGCTCTCTGAAATCCTTCTCTCAGTGACATGTGTCCATCTCCTGTTGGTTTTGTTCAGCAGAGGAACATTGTGTCACACAAGGAACCTTTTCTGCCATGAATTGAGTGAAATGTAGAAAACTGAGCTGTCCCCTCATGGTGGCTGAGGAATTTCTCATCTCCTGAGACCTAAACTCCAGTAAACGCACTTTTCTACCCGCTTTTGCCCGGTGTAACATGTTTTGCTCTTTGGAAAGTGATCTATACAATCTCAATTTTAATTTTTGTATTTAATTGTTGTTTTAAAAAAAACACCTTGATTTTTCTCCAGTCCACATTGATCTCAGTTAATGTTGGATAGTTTAAATCACAAAACCTTTCTCATGGGAGGCTGTGCCCGTGTAGCAGTAAAGGGAACTTGGCTCATCAAAATCATGTCACTTGCACACGGAAGGTAAAAAGCACTTTGAAGTGGTAATGCAGCAAGTTCCTGCTGCTTAACAGAAAGTTTTGATAAGATCATATTCGTTGGGAGAGTACTTATCAGAAGAGCTGTAATTCATTTTGTGGAAACAAAGATCCCAATGGGAAGTAGTCAGATGGGAAGATCTAGCTCTTCACCTTCTTATCAAAACCCGTCCTCCTTCCTTTGTGTATTTCCTTTGAAGAAGCAGGTGTGGTGGTCCCAGGCCATCTCCCATCTGTATAGGGGCTGTGTTTACTGATGGCTTCAGAGCCAAAACCAGATGATAACGTGTTTTCCGCTTAAGCGCGGTGAAGCCCTTGAGGCCTTTCAGTCTTTCCTCCTCTGGGAAAAAAGAGCACATTGGTCAGGTGAGTGGAGAACGTGTCTCCCGCGAGGCTGTGATAGCAATGTCATCTCCTGATCTCCACGCTGTGGTCAAAGCATCCATGTTCCCAAATTCTTGTTCTTTTTTCCATATCTCATGGGTTTTTAATCTGAGCTACCCTTTGTGCTTTCTGTGGGCTCGGTTGAAATATTTTACAGTGGAATTTTTTGAAAAATGCATGATAGGTAATCTACCTTATACCTCACCCTGCTTTGGCCCTGAATATTACTTTATCTGACCTCTATTTTTCAATTTGTCCAGCTTAGTAAGCCCTTCTGGCAGAGTGCTGAAAGCCATCAGACATTTCAGAGCCAGGGCAGCACCCCAGCCCCTCAACTGCTTCAAGTCATGCAATCTCTTAGGTAGAGAAAATGATGAAAGAAACAACTGATGGTAGCTTTCCAGAAAAATGAGCCATTTGTGGAAAAATCAGATTTTAAGGAGGCAGAAGCAGTCAGAATACTTTGGGAAAACCAAGAACAAGCATGGGTAATATGCACACGGTATTATTAAAAGCAGGAGGCAAGAAAGTGAGTTTTAGATTTTTGTATACTGATTCTGCTGGTTTTGAGGCTTGGAAAAAAAAAATCCTGTGGAGATGGTCAAATACCCACTTCAAAGAGAGGGGACAAAATTCCAAGACCTCTGGTGTTTCCCAGCCTGTAAAATTCTGGTTTCGGTGACCACATATTGGCTGGTGTGCTACATACATAGGTGCAGGAAAGGCCCTTGTGACTTCTGAATGGAAAAGGTTAAGATGACCATCATCTACTCATGACAAACTGACAATACAGGCACAGCTTTCAGAGTTTTTTTTTTAAAAAAGGACATGATAGTATGAAATGGTCCAAGGGCCCTAATGGGAGACCTCGGATTCCCTGAACATTAACATGTCCGGTGGCTTAGAGGGACGTGCTTTTAAACAGTTGGGATTAAGCTCTAACACCAGTGACCATGGTGCCTTGGCATGGACAAGAGAACAGTGTTGTCCTTATAGAATCATAGAATGGTTTGGGTTGGAAGGGACCTTAAAGATCATCTAGTTCCAGCCCCCCCTCCATGGGCAGGGACACCGTCCATGTCCTTCCCTTCTCCTGCAGCCACAGCAGGTTGCTCATGCCTCTTCCCAAGGGCCCTTTCTGGTCAAAATCCTTGTTGGGCTGCAGCAGTTGAGATTGCTGGGGGAAGAAGTGGGGTGACAGCAGCTGTTTTCCTCCCTAGGTTTCCACAAAGTGAGCATGGCTGGCCACTTTTGACGTCCATCTGGTGCCAGGCGGGAAGTCGTGTCTCTGGGGAAAATGCTCTCTTGATTAACACGAAGAGGTGGATGAAGTGGTGGTGGGATCGTGGGGCTGTGTCAGGCATGTCCCCAGACCCAAGGAGGAGGAGGGCAGGAGTTTGTCCCTGCAGCAGCCCCGATGGGAGGGAATGGCTTTGTGTCTTCCGCCTCCGTATTTAATCACAGCAGGAGTCGAGTGGCGGGGGGAGAGCTCACAAATCACGACAGGCATTTTTGCTCCCACTTCGTGGGGTTAGAGCAGTGTGACAACTGTTAACAACTTCCTGCTTGGGTAAATTATATCAGACACCACTTTGCAGAGGTTGCTGTAATGACTTTTTAACAAGAATTTATCCAGGAGCTGTGACACGGAGCGTAAGTAATTGCAATCGTATGGTATCTGTGTCATTGATGGTTTCTGCTATTTTGTGGTAACTGCTATAATACCATGTATAATTGGAAAGAAATATAGTATTTTTCTGCTTTCTTAGAGAATAAGAATTGATGCTGAAATAGGGAATGGGCCCTAAAATCCTGCTGTGTATTCATGTAAATCTATTTAGTATGAAATATGATTTTTCTTATCTGATACCATCTAAACTAATGTTGCACCCATGGAACTACTAGCAATTGTCTCTGCTTCTGAGTTAAATTTTTGGATATTGGAATAATAATCTACCATGGAAATTATTCACTGTGTTGGGTTCGTAAGAGAAGCAGGACTGACTCTGGACATGAGTGTGTCTTGTGTTATTAGTGAATGACTCCTTATTCTCAAAAGACACAAATCAGATTTAAAAAGAAGGAAGATTCCACACTCTTAATAAAAGTCTATTTTGTCAGTATTTGAGAACTAGGAACATACGGACAAGACAAAGAGTAATTTATCTGTCTTTCATGGGTCTAGCTTTCCAAATATATTACACTCATGCTATTGCTTCTGGGAACTTCTGCATTTAAATCAATCAATCACAAAAGAGTAATGCTATCTGCCAATAATCCACCTTCTGTTTTTCCAGGGAAAGTATGTCTGGTGTGTGTCAGGAAAAGGAGGTCACTGGAAAAAAAAATGCTAAGGCAGGAAAGAAGGCAATGTCACTTAACTTAGAACAACTGAATATTGCTAAACTAGATCTGAGTCAGACCAATCCCTCTCATCCAGAAAGAACCCCACAGGTTGAACACTGCTTCTGACCTGCGCCTCAGGTTTTTTATCTACCTGCCTTTATGGGTGAATTTATTATTAAGGAAAGGTGAACAGATGAACTGACTCCCACATAGCAGTGTATCTCTTGTGAAACCTGACAGTAGGAATGAGTAATAAATACCTGTTGTTTTTTTTTTCTCACAGGCATCAGGGTTACGTTTATACCTACAGAGTGTCCAAGACAGAAACTGGGTCCTGGAGCGCTGAGGTGTGTACTTCTTTCTGTTTTGAAAATTTCTACATCCTGTTTGATGTTTGCATTGATTTAATGAAATATATTCAAATTATTCATGCTCTGCATCGTCTGATTTTCATCGAAGGTAATCGATCTTGAGTGTGCCCATCACTAAGATACCTTGGTGCCACTTCTGACAGTCTTGAATTCATAAATTAATTCTCTATTACATTTCAGCTGTTGCATAATGCAATAGTGCATTATTTTGCATCATTTTAAGTGGCAAAAATATTGTGTTTTTATAATTTGACAAGCACAATCTGTTCCCTTCTATCCCATGTACCATTAATGTCAGAATATTTAAGGAAATAATTTTCAATCTACAGTGTTTTGAAGCTAATTTCTCTCCAGGTTAATTCATCATTGATGCAAAATATATCTATAGGGTAGCCAGGACTTGATACAAAAAATGTTTTCACCCATCTGATAAGAAAATGGTAATTCAAGTGTAGAATAACACCATTTGCAATTCAGAGAAGTATTTAGGTTTCTTTTAAGAAGGTCTTGTTCCTTGGGTGTACTCTGTGTATTAATTCATAATTAGCTTTCTGTTTGCACGTTAATGAACACTGATTACAAACATTAAATAATTTCTAGACAGGCATAATTCCTTGGCCATTATTGTGACAGAAGTGGTTGCAGTGCTCTGGAAGACAAGACTGATTCCTGGGGTAGCTCAGAAGCAGACTGAGGAGTAGAAGTGACACATTACTGTGGAGTAGTTATCCGTGTCACCCTTGGGAATGGTACCCAGGAAGAATTTGCTCATTCGTTCCTGTAAGGCAGCAGCAGCACCCTGTAGCTTTGCACTGCCCAAGCAGGAGGGTTTTTGGGATGGGGAGGGGTTTGCAGGGCACCCAGCATGCCAGATGAGCACTGGAAGGATGCCGGGACTCCCAGGGACCTCCACCCTTGGAGGATAATTCCCTGAGTGAGGCTGCAGCCTGCTTTGGCCCTAGGTAATGGCAGTGTCTTCAGTGAGGTTTTTACCTTTAAGTACATGTTGCTAAGACTGCGCTGGCCTCAGCTGTTGGAAACAGCAGCCTGAATCCAACGTATCCCCACGAAATGTGCCTCTGAGACCAGAGCAGGCTCCAGCTGCAGCTGGTGCTTTCCTGCCTCTGCTTCCTTCCCTGGGGCTGGTGAGTCTCTGAGCACGCTGGGGTCGCACCCATCCTTCAAAGACTGAGCAGGGAAATCAAAACAGTGCTGGTAAAATCCCAGCAAAGCCTCCAGCTTTGCTGTCAGTGAGGCAGGATTTAACCCACCACTGCTGGGTGAAAGCAGAGTCCCTCGGGTGGGACTGTGCTGGCAGGACCTCTGCTTGTCCTCCCATGATTTTGGTGGGGAGGAGTTATTATGAGGATACCCTGAAGGACTTAACAGAAATATTGGCTTTGTTATTAAAGGCAGACACAGCTTCATTTCATAGTGTTTGAAAATATGCTAATGGAGAAAGATAGAAAAACTCCCACTTTTGATGAATAAGTTAACTTTTTGCTGCTGCCTTTGTACAAGAGACGGACAGGAATACTCCATGAACACAAACGCCAGTAGTGAATGCTCAGAGAAAGGCTTGCAGAGGCTGTGTCCGTGTCTGAATTTAGTGGTGTAAGGACTCCCCCTCCCCAGTACGAGCCAGGGAGCTCTCTAGATTGTCTTACTGGTATTTCCAGACTGGAAGTATTTTACCAATAAATCCGAGGCTGGGGATTAAATCACTGTCTGCAATAAATCAGGGTCAGAAATAGCAAAAGATCACTTGGGAATTTCCCTAATAAGCATGGCAGGCTGTGGGTTTCTCTTACCATGATTAAGAAATCTTCCAGCCTTATATCACCATGCTGCTGGAAACTGCAGGGAGGCTGCGATGCCCTGGGGGAATGAGCAGTATGGCTCATTGACTCATTCGAAGCTGGCACACCAGGGGTCCAAATGAAGGGCTGGCTCCTTCCCGGGGGCACGTGTGCGTTTCTGAGGACAAGGCTTCTGTGCCAGTGCCCCGAGGCCGGCACAGATGCTTGGTACACAGAATTCCCTCTCACCTCTCACCCTTTGGCTTTGCAGACAGCACCTGGGGTCCACCGGAGGCTCTTTCGGAAAGTGCACAACCTCATTTCGGCCTTCCAGAAACCTGACCAAGGCATCATAACGCCCCTGCAGCACCCAGTCATCAACCATGTGAAAGCCAAATACCCTCCAGGTACTCGTGGGGCAGAGGGAGCCTTGGCTGCGGCTGAGCAGAGCTCTCCACGGCAGCAGGGATGGAGCTCTTAGACTTCTTTGCATCTTTGACCTGAACTAGCCAGCAGGGTGGCATTGCCAAAAATACATCCTCAGTTTGCTACGGTGTGATGGAATGCTGGCATGGAGGTGCTCGTTAGGGGTAGGGCCTGTCAATGTGATGAGAAAATGGATTTTGAATATGTGTTCCCGAGTGCCACACTGGCAGTGGCTACCTGCCCTCCCCAGCGCCCTCACTTTTGGAGGGACAAACGCTCTGATCTGTCCATTTCCTTGCAGTGCACACCCTTTCATATATTGGCGATTATTTTTTCTTAGGGAGAAATGAGGGCTGTGACTTCCACCTGCAGCCATCATGAAGATGTTTCCCCAAGTGTGACATACCATATCCTCCAGTGTCTCCTCTTGTCCTTGCTGTAGAACAGAAAGATTTATGATAGTTAATACAACTCCATGAGTTTTCTTGTAACATTTCCAGAAATGTGTATTTCATAGAATTTCTAGCTCAAAATTTAGAAGTTTTAAGTTTCAGAATGTTTTGAATTTAGCTTTTTCTTTTTTTTTCCTAACAAAAAGGATTAAAAAAATCAACTACTAAATAGTGTACTGTCTTTTTTTCTCTTTGTACTCTCAAGTGCAAAATTTTTCACTTCAAGATTAGTTACTATTTTTATATTACTTTACTTTGGACACTGCTTTGCTTCTAGCTGGCATTTATGCAGAACTGGGCAAGTCGTGTTTTATGGTCATAGGAAAACTGCTCACATTAAAGCCTGCCTTGCCTTCGGTGGGCTGTGTGTCTGTCATCCATACAGTTCCTAAAGATACTTCAGAGGTGGCACAGTGAGGTTCCCCGCTAACACCATCACACCAGATGCTTAAGTCAAGCGATGCACTGAGTAACCGAGAACATCGTTCTTGGCTTTTAGATATTCTCTGTACCTGAAACAAACCATCCCTGCATACAATTAAAAAAATATTTTTGCATGACAGTTTCTCTGCTTTTCTTTACCTATCCATGTGAAAATAAACAGTCCTGTCATAGGGGTGGGCAATGCTGTGACAATTTCAGTTCGTTACTCAGTTTCTGTCTAAATGAGGCCAAATTTCATTTGTGGTGAAAGGTCCCGTTGCCCCAACTAGTCCCAGCATATTTTACACTGTATGTGCATGCTTTATGTATGCTTGTTGGTTGAAACAAGGGTCTTACCGTCATACAGTGCCATACAGTGGCAGATCCAGATGATTTACTCTTTAATAAAAATTTTAAAGTTGTTTTTTTAATTGTTATATAACTCAGGAAACATTAGTCATGGAGGCGCTGAACTGGCCACTGCCAGCATGGAGCACAATGTCCCTATGTACCCAGTGCTTTGCTGTCACTTGTGCCCACTGAACCTTTCCCTCCTCCTCCATGCCTCAGAAGTCTCCCAGCTTGCTGCGCGTTTGCGGTGGCTGGTCCCTGGCTGTTCCTCTCTGGCTTTGTTCTCCTACAAGTCGTCCTTTCCCAAAGCCAACCGACCTGCTGGGAGCTGGCAGAGCGCATGTGTGCCCCCAGCAGCCCTTTTGCTTTCTAAGTGCTGGCTCTAAACTCCTGGTTTACCTGGCCTCTCCTGAGAGCAGGAACGGGTGTGCTTGGAAATGGTCCCTGGCAGATGATTGCACAAATGTAGTGGGAAGCACTTTGCCCAAAGGCCGTTTGCTAGAGAAATGTCCCGTTGAGTTCAAGCGAACGCCGAGGCTATCAGTGCTGCATGTGCAAACCCTCGTCTGCTCTGTGGTGCGGTGAGCCGAGGATAACTAGTTTGACTATGGCTGACTTCAAGTGCATTGTTCTTCTAAAAAATACATAAAATAGGCCAGAAGATGCCATTTTTGTCTAAAGCTGAGAATGTCGTTTCAGTTTCCAATGTAAATTATTCAGACAGAGGCTTGTTTGTGTTGTTTCTTTTGGGTACCCGAGGCTCTGGAATTGCTGTAGGCTTAAACAAGGTGGAAACAGGGAGAGAAGCTCATGGTACCTGTGGGACAAGAAGTCGATGTTTGGTTGTAGGAACTGTAATATGGAAATTATATAGATTTCATGCATTGACTTGGGTGTGAAGAGCTACAGATCCTTTCAGAGAGCAGTAGCTGTATTTTGCAGGCATGACTTCCCAGCTCCTGTCTGTATCACCTGCTTCCCCTTGCTGCTGTGGTTACTGTGCCCTGTCCCCAACAGCCCTCCCATCTCCTCCTTTTCCTGTGTGCTGCAGCCCCAGCTCTGACTGTGGATTTTGCGTCCCCTGCCCCAGCCCTCCCAGCTCTGCCTTCTCCCCCGCAACAGCAAAGCCGCTCCTCCGCAGCAACGGATCCTGCAACAGCTCTGGCTTTGCCTCCACGAAGCCCTCCCCTACGGCTACGGCTGCGACAGACCTCCTGCAGCCCTAAATCAATACCAGCTCCCAGGCTGTTTTTTCTTCCCTTTTCTACTAGAGCACCCCTTTGGCCTCGCTTCCTTCTTATCCATCCAGCACAGCTCTTCCAGCCGCAGCCCTCACGCTGGGTTATTGCCCAGCCCAGCTGCTCCGAGCTGTTTTTCACCACAGGACCTTTCCTTTAGCCTTAAACACTCCCTCTGCCCCCCCAGTTGACTGTCTCCTCCTCTCTGCTGCATGTGTTGGGCTTATTTTTCCTCTTTTGAGACACGCAGTCATTCATCATCATCTATTTGAGGCAGCTCTACAGAACATGCAGGTGCTTAAACTTTGCTCCTCATCCCCTACCACCACCATCACCTTCACCCACTCAGTTCTTGGGAGTGCAAAGGCATTTAGCAGTTTTGTTGGTTTTTGTTTTTTTTTTTTTTTTTTTGCTCTCACATTTGTTCTGATGAAATGTAATAACCCATGCACAGAAACTGCCTGTGATTGTACCTGCAGCGAAACCTGCAGAGTTATAGGCTTGAACTTTGGTGAATTAGAACTAAAATTAAATCTTGCTAACAACCCCTTACCCCCAACTTTTGAATCAACCCATATTGTCTGAAACCCTTATTTAGCTGTATGGAAACACCTTCTACTGACATGACCAGAATATCCCAAATACATGTTGTAAACAAAGACAAGGGCACACGCCATCAGTTTGCACCTTTATTTTTTAAAAATGAAATAGTCAAAGTACTTTCTTTTTCAAATATCGACACATAATATATTAACTTTTACTATTTACAGCGTGTTGCTGGGATGTTCTTGTAGAAAATGCATGCTTCTGGTCTGAAACCCAGAGCAAAATGCATCAGACCATTTAACTGCAGCCATATAACATAAACCTGTACAGTATCCAGTCACTATTCAGCACGGGAGTTAGAGCAGGAATTAAAAAAATTGGGATCTATTGTTTCCTAGCAACGAGGCTGAGGCCATTATAACACAATTTCTGTTAAGATCAGAACCTCTAACTGGTGTTAGACAGAAACTGAAGATCTTGGCATACATTGTAAACATTTTTACTGTTGATGAGAAAGCTAAAAAAGGAACGTTACTTTGACATATATCGTATGCTATGCTGCTCTTCCTTGTTTATTGACACTTCTGCCTGAAGAGTATGAAGATTTTAATGTTTTATCATGGTTCATACAAGTAAAATACTGTCAAGGACACAATCTGATATACTAACATTTATTAAAAGGCTAAAGTCCACCACAAGATCTAAGGAAAAACTGGAAATTGTCAAACACATTTCCTTAGACAAATAATGGCAGGTGACAAATGCCCGGACAAATCCACAGCGAGTCCGACTCCACCATTCCCAGTTTCTGCCAAGAAGTGATTCCTCTGACAGTCAGGGCGATTTCCACCCAGTCATGTTTTGTATCAAAGATGGGTTTAAATAACAGTCAGCATTTGACAGGGAAAACCCTCAGGGCTGTTGGCGGCAGCCTGGTCTGAGTGTCACCGCGTTGGACCAGCGAACGAACACCCCGCCAGGGATCTGTAGATCTCTTTTTGCTCAGGCTAAACCAGGAGCTCCTCTGCCTAAACAGCTTTCACCTTTGGAACTGTACCTTGGCTCCAGCAGCACCCATCACCATGGATCGCCATGGGACAATCCAGCGGGGGCTCGGTGGGCAGGGGCGTGCGGGGTCAAAAAAAAAAGGCAGCGGCCCCAGCCGGGGAGCCTATGCCTCCCCAGCCGGTGTACAACCAAGAGGACATACGAGCTCAAACCTGACAGCTGGGACGTGTATACCGTGTTGCACGTTGACCAGTCCATATATATTTATTTGGCTATGTTCTACATAGATA
>NW_010135386.1:0-458 GCF_000699245.1 Pterocles gutturalis
TGTGCCCCCAGATGCCTGGCGGGGTGCGTGGATAGCCTCACAGCTGGCACTGGGTCACGGCTGCGTCTCAAGAAAATGGCAAAAAACCCACCCCGAAACAGATCTTAAAATAGTTTTATTTCTTTGCAACTTGAAAACTATTAGAAAGTTGGCGGATGCTGATGTCGTGTTGCATTTGAGGACTTTTGCTGCAAATGGTCTGCAGGGCGTTCCTGTCCTGCTGGATCCCGCGGGATCCTGCCGGCACGGGGAGATGCTGCTGGTACCCAGTAAAACCCACGGTACGAGGTGCTGGAGCGTGTTTGGAAAGGCAAAGGAAACCTGTGGGTTTGGTGCTGGGGCATTTCTGCCTTGGAGCAGGGGATGCCCTTTTTGGGGTCCCTTCCCCAGCTCAGCCCCTGGAACTGGGGGTCTCCCAGCCTCCAACGGGAGCAACTCGCTGAGGTTAAAAAGCCTCT
>NW_010135387.1:0-14789 GCF_000699245.1 Pterocles gutturalis
GCAAGACTCTACACTTGCCCTTGTTAAACCCTACGGGCTGTGCCAGCACAGGGCACTCCTTGGAGCAAGGGGACACAGACAGGGATGGTTTTTCCAGTGCTAGTGCTGTGAATTTCTTTTTCCTTCTCCCTGCTGGGGCCACTTCTGAGCTTCTGCTTCCCTGAGAGGGGTGGGTGATACTGGATCAGCAGCGTTGTGGTTGCAGCTCACCATGGGGTGGGTTTTGCCAACGGGTCAGTGCTAAGCTGACTTCTTTAGCTCCTGGAGAACCCCACACCAGCCAGCAGCTGGGTGTAGGGTCTTCTGCAGGGTGTACAAGGGGTGGCTCCTGCTCTGTGCTGGGCAGAGATACTGGGATCTTCGTCTCTTCTCCAGCACAGCCAGGGTTTTCTCCCTACAGATGCTGAACCTGAATTTTGGGCATCCCTAAGTTTGAAAATTGAGCTCACAAAGACAGAAGTGTGAAACCTGAAGTTTCCTTGATGGCCCAAGAGAACTGGGAGCCAGGAGCACCTGGGTGTCCCGTGCTGGTTGGCCATTGCTTCGGTCACAGGGACTGCGGGTGCATGCGGAGCCCAGCACACAGAGCTCCCGCCCGTGAGATACCTTCACCAAAACACACCTTTTGCTCCTGCTGTCTCAAATGTCACCTTTGCCTGGGGCTATTTACCTGGTTCTCCCTTCTGTGCGCTGGCAGCCAGTCTCACCCCGGTCTCTGGAAGGGCCTCAGGGTCACTCAGCAGGGACTTGTTTGTCGGATGTGCCCGTGAGAGTGCGAGCTGTAAGATACAGGGAGGGCAGCAATCCCGTAAAAAACATTGAGCTGTAGAAACACTGCCTTTGCCAGGCAGGAGGAAAGAGCAACCCCCAGCCCCTGTGTGATGACTGTGATACACATGGGGACAAGCATCACAGAGGCGTTTCTATGCACTCGTGGGGTATTGCAGGGGAGCCCAGACCCCTCCTGCACTGACCCGCAGGGACACAGTGCGGGCGATGCTGCGTGCCAGCCCTCGGACATGGGTGGAAAGGGATCATGTTTGATGCCGACATGAGCTGTACTCACCACAGCTGCCTCCTCCTCCTCCTCCTCTTCCTCCTTGACAGCACCAGGCAGTGCCCGGGGGGCATTGGGCCAGCGGTATGGGAGGCACAAGTCGTCCCTCTCTGCCCCGTGTCTCCCACGGGGATCGTGTGGTGCTGGCACAGTGGGACCCTCCCTGGGGCTCAGTCGTGGGCTGATGGCCCCCCGCGGCTCCCGGCGGTTGTGCCAACCCGTTTCCCTGCTGCGGCTGGAGTCTGACAGGTCCAACGGTGCGTCTGCACCATCGTCCCTTGTCACCTCTGCTTTTCCTCGGAGCTTGGAGCCATCCTGGCTCAGCCAAAGCTCCTTCTCATCCTTCCCATCCACGGCATCCTCCAGGAAGGACCTTTCCTCCTTGTATCCTGGTGGGACTCTCAGCCATGGGGAGAGGGGCCGCTCCTCGGGCGCGGACTTTGTGTCTCCATCTGCCCGCTGGCCTGGCTGGCACTGCTGCAGGAGGAGCTGCTGCAGCCGCTCCCTGTGCTTGAGCAGCTGCAGCTTCTCCTCCAGCTGCTGGTCCCTCATGTACACCATGGCGGCCGGGAGCTTCAGCAAGGCTGTGCGATCATCCCAGCCATCACGAGACCTCGTCCTGCCATCAGCATCCTTGGCTCTGAGCAAATGGCTGGAGAAGTTGCCACCGTCCCGGTCGGTCGAGACGCAGTTGCTGGCCAGCTCCAGCTGGTGCAGGGACAGGTGCTTGTGGAGGAGGCAGAGCTGCTCTCTCCGTGTGGTCATTTTTAGGTTTTCATAGGATGGAGCAACCTTGGGAGAAGTTGGTTTGCTTGCTGTTAAATAACTAAAACAGAGGAAAAAAATAATAATGTTAATTAGAGAATTTTAACGTGATTTCCCAGCTCCTGCAGGGGATGTGCGTGGACTCTACTGCTTTTTCTGTGCCCTGTTGCCTCTCTTGGCCCATGCATTGTGCTTGCCTTTGGGTGCTGTGCTGGAGAGGAGGGTCCTGGTGGCTGTGGAGATCAGGCAGCTGGCAGGGGGTCTCTGCACTGAGCACACTGCAGGAAGCCATCGCCATCCCATCATCTAATAGTGCTCTCCTGTCCCTGGGCCAAGCAGCTCCAGGCAGGGCACTGAGCAAGTCGGGGGATGCTCACATCAGCACTGCTGCTAAGTCACTTGTCAAACCATGCCTTAGAGCCAGGAGCATCCTAACTACCCCCACTGGGCTTTCTTAGTGCCTTGGCGGGTCTGGAGACCTCCAGGACAGAGGAACAGCCTGCCCTACCCTAATCTCACTCAATGGGAGATTTTTAGAGCCATGCTAAGAAGATCGGTAAAGGTGCGTGAACCTGCCCCTGCAAACCGAGTCCCTGCTGTTGCTGCTTATTTGGCAGCTTCCATGTGTGCAAGCTTTTCCTGGGAATGCTTGACAGGTCTACTCCCACTCTGGGAAACCGGCTGTCTGTACGGGTGAACTCACTGACTCTGCTCAGCCCTCTGCGCTCCTGAAATCCATGGGGAGGAGAGGCATGGGGAAGTGCTGAGCCCTGCAGAAAGCCATTAGAATAGATAAGGAGGAACAGGGATTGCTGCCTCCCAGGAGGCAAGTCCTTCTCCTCCTGGCTGGAGGTGGGGGCACCTGGTGAAGCTGCAGTAAATGAGATGCTGTTCTCGTCAGACTGGATTCCAGTCATTTTTTGCTGGTGTAAACTGGGAGACCCCCCTTCCCAAGGCTGTGGGACAAGTCTGGAGAAGAAGGTGGGCAGATAGAGCAAATACCAGCCATCTCATCACAATATTCCTGGCAGCACAGCTGCAGCGGGCCATGGATCAGACCCACACTGTGACCCACAAGCCGGGAACTCACGCCTCAAGGATGGGGCTGTGCTCGCGTTCGGGTGGCAGGGGAGTCTTCCTCGCCGGTGGGGATGCTGCTGCCCTCGAAGGACTTTTCTCCAGGAGGCAGGGTCTGGAGCCAGGTCTCACCAGGGCAATGGTTCCATGCAGCTGGTTGGCAATTCTCTGGGATGCCTGGGGTGGGGAGAAGAAAGTCCAGGTGAGGTGTTCTGCTGCACACCTCGGGCAGTGCATGGCTAAGGGGAGCCTCACCAGGCAGAGACACAGCTCTTCACCACGTGTGAGCAAGACAGACAGCTCCTAAGTGCTCTGTATGATACAATTCTGGTCAACAGCTCAACCATATTTGTATTGGGTTTCCCAGGGAATCTCACCTTTGTGTTTTCTAGTGGGATCTGTGGCAGTCTTTATTTTCTGTCTGCAGTGATTTGTAGCCCAAGAGGTCTTGTGCCTCCTCTCAAGTCAAGCCATGATTCAGTGACTTAACCAAGATAAGATCCTGCAAATTCCCTGACCCCTAGTCAGGCCACTAGACTTTATGTGTGCGAGCTCCTGGCATGCACTGATACGCTGGGTGTACTTCCAGTGCAGTACCGGGCTGTGAGGCCAGGACATCATCCTCTCCATCTGCTGTCATGAAAGGCTCGCCACATGTTCTGACTTGACTATCCCCTGCCCACCTGGAGGTGTCACCAACCCTTCCTGCGATCCCTATTAATTATCCTCACAGCCCGCCTGCAGCCTTACCAAAACCCCTTTTCACTTGCTCTTTCAAGTTTTCTGCGGAGTTCAGGGAAGCAAAGCCTGTGCCAGAACAGAAGCATCTACGTGGGTGTGTATGTGGAATTGAGTTCCCACAACCAGCAACAGGGCTCCAGGTCCTGCAGCCTCATCTCCCAGTGCCCAATATTCACCATATCACTCAGCATCCCTTGGCTGACACATACTTTCTGTGTTTTAAAGGCATGGCAGGCTTGCATCAATGCACAAAAAGGCAACCACTGAATGCCAGGCCCTCGGAAAACACCAATACTCATTATGCCACAGATGGAGAGACATCTGTGATGCTCTTGGGCAGGGCTGCTGTGGTGTTTTTGTTCTCAGTACCCACAACTCCCACGGTTTACATGCTCTCCAGGCTTTTCCATCATTCATAGTGCTCCAGCTTCTTGTCTGCCCAGATAATGGAGAGCTGACTCTGTAACTCAGGATGAGCTACACCGAAATGTGGCTCAGCACAATCTCCCTGGGTCCTTCACTCCTCGGGGCTATTCCCAGCAAGACACCCAAGAGAAAAACCAGCATGGTAGACAGAGGACGTAAGGAAGCTAGATGTGTTGTCATGGAGGACAAACAAGAGAAGAAGCAGAGCTGTGCATGCTCGCAGCGGGGACAGGAGCCTGTGCCAAACTCCAAATGCTTTGCTTGCAGCGAGTGGCAATTTCTGCAAAGAGGATGCACCTGGCATTTGTAGGTGACCTCCTTGGCTCTGGCAATGGCAAATGGACCAAGTCCAGATAATTATTTTACCCCTTAAGTGTCTCCTACTCACTTTCTATCCTAGTCCGCCCCCCTTGATCCCACTCAGATGACCGCAGTGGTGGGGAGACAGCCTGAGCACACCAGGCTGCCTCCAGCAACTCACAATTTCTGCCAGGCTGACTTCTTGGAGGACAGTGCTCGGGGAAGTCCTACTGCTTGGAGAGCTTCTCTGTCCTGCAGGCTTTTCTGCAAAAAAAGACACAACCAGCCACTGTGACGGTCCCACAGAGATGTTGCAGGCTACCCTGCCCTGCCATGCACTGGATCCTTGCAGCCTCCCCAGGATGCTGCTGGCTGGCACCAACCACCTTCTGCTGAGGATGTGGAGACAAAATTTCTGTCTGGCTCAAGCCACCACCTGAATGAATGTACCTTCCATGGCATGTGTGGGTGGCAGCAAGGTGACAACATGGTCTCTGTGTGAAATGGGTGGTGGGTCCATACCCGCACAGCGCTGGTCTTACAGCGAGGGCACCTGAGCACTCTTTGCTCTAATGCAGAGCAGCCTGTGTCTCCCTTGACATGCAGTTTCCCCCCCGGCAGCTATTCCGGCCATGGCAATGTCCATCAGAGCTGCCAACAGCTTGGTCTTTGCTCTCCAGACCCTTTCTCAGCCCAGCTTTGCACCGTGGCTCAGATATTCTTCCCATCCCTCGGTTCCTTGAGGGCAGCGGGAGCCAGCGGCACCCACCTTCTCCCAGCTCGAGGTTGTGGGGGGCTTCTTCTGCTCCCCTGGGAGCTGCTTTCTCGCTGCCAGCGTTCCTGCTCACTGGGGACAGTAAAGCCAAGGGGGAGCAGGGGGTGGAGCTGATTTCTCTGGAGGTGACTTCTGCCTGCTTTGTCCTGTCCCTGTTGAAAGGAGAAAGACACGAATGAATGAGAAGGGGCAGGAGAAGGAAATTGCTGGTTTGACAGTCACTGTATTGGGAGCTCTGAGTTACAGAGCCCGCTATATAAAGATATATATTTATATATAAATGTATGTGGATATACCAGATCCCCAGACTCACCTCCTTCCACTGCAGCTCATCGACAGCTCAGCTGCAGGCTGGAGCATGGGACAGAGCCAGCATGACAGCTCAAGGTCTGATTTCCCCACCTGGCCATGGGTAACATCATAGGAAGCCACGACATTGGGTAAGCCAAAACCCAGCTGCGGCTGTTGCAAAAGCTCTGTGAGAACCCGTACAACCCTGGCTGGGCTCTCAGCCTGCCAGGGGTGGATTCAGCGTGGAGATGTGGCAACTGTCACCCTTCACCATATCGAGCTGGGGGGAGCTGATGCTCTTGATCACCATGACGGAGGCAATGGGAGACCTGGAGCCTCGTGGTTATGTCATGGATCAGGACCTGGCTGGACCCTGATGCCGAGACATGGGTGTTTGGCTGGAAATCTTCTCATCAAGCAGAAAAGGTGGGCTTGGTGTTCAGCAAAGCCAGCCTGACCTACACCTCCAAAACTCCTTGGGCCTTGGGAAGCATCGAGGAGTAAAAGCGAGAGTTTCTCTTTAAGCAGATGGTGCTTCTGTGCTCCAAAGACAACACATTTCTAAACTAATCCCTCAGTGCTAATTCCTCTGGACTTTAAACCCTTGAGGAATGAGCTGATTTGTACATATTGGCCAGCCTGGCAGGTTACTTGGCTTTCAGCACAGCGCTCTGCTGGGACATGAACCAGTTGGTGCAGATCACTTCTGCCTTAACACCGGCTCAGTCCCTTGTGTGTCACTCTCCTTTCACCCCCCAACACAACCTGCTTCTTGCAGACCCTCTCTGGCTGCTGCAGGAGGGGAGCTGGTGTCATGGAAAAGCTGTGGAAGCCCAGGGTGGGGTCTGCGGCCAAGGCAAGCAGCCCCCCACACAGGGATGTTGAATACCCTTGTTCCCCAAAACCTGAGTCACAGAATCACAGAAGGGTTTGGGTTGGAAGGGACCTTAGAGATCATCCAGTTCCACCCCCTTCAGGGACACCTCCCACTAGCCCAGGTTGCCCAAAGCCTCATCCAGCCTGGCCTTGAACCCCTCCAGGGATGGGGCATCCACAGCTCCTCTGGGCAACCTGGGCCACTGCCTCACCCCCTGCACAGGAAAACATTTCTTCCTAATATCTCATCTAAATCTCCCCTCTTCCAGCTCAAAACCATTACTGCTTGGATCCTTTGATGCAGGTGAACAGGGAGTGAGCAAAGGTCAACACTTAGAGACCATTATGGCTGTTTCGATGTCTGACATCTACAGGAATCCGTGGGAATTATTAGATGCTAAAATACCCCCAGGGATGCTGCAGTCCAGCTCTGCTGCAGGGATGCCTCTGTCCTTACCAACCCCCCTTGTAACGCATGAAACCCAGGAGAGTGCTTACTCCAGGCTCCGGAGCCTCTTCAGTTCTTCCTTGAGAGTTTTGTTCTCTTCCCTCAGGCGGTTCGTCTCGTTAGCTGCAGGGACACAAGTTGTGCTGTGGATTGAGGTGCTGCAAGGAGAGAGCTGATGCTCCTCGCAGCTTGATGGGTGCACGGGGGAGGAGGAGGGAACTGCACCAGGGTTCGGAGGGATGCTGACCTTCCTTCCTTCTCTGAAAACACACCAGGGGCTAAGGGATAAAAAGGAGCAACTTTCCGACCTGGGTTTGGTCAGGACTGGGGGGCTGCGTGCAGCCTGTCCAGCTCGGGGAGGGGGGGAGAGCACAGCCCAGATGGGGCGAGGGCTGCGGCACAGTGGGATGGACACTGCCGGCATCCTGCTGGGAGCACCACGGCTGCCTCCCATGAGAGGGTTCTGTGTTAGGGGGAGGGCTGGGGGGGCTTGGGGGGATCAGAGGAAGGCCAGAGGGAGCTGGGAGCCCCCAGCAGCCACAGCGAGCTCCTGGGCAGGGTGGGCTGCAGGCTCCCTGGCAGGGTGGGAGGGCTCACCTGCAGAGATCTGGGAGAGGCATTAACTGAGCAAAGCCTCAGACAGCCAAAGCCGAGCTTACAGCAGGCGGGAGTACGTACTGAGGATGAAGATGTGCTGCAGGCTCTGGAAATGGGAGGTCTCGTACTCGTTCTGCTTCTTTTTCGCCAGCTCCTGGGTGACCATGCATCTGTCACAGAGACCCGCTCGCAGCCTGGAGGGAAACCCACGGCCAGCAAGGTGTTACCACACAGTTCCCATGGGGGAAATAAACCCCTGCTCCCCCCACAGAGAAGTGCAAACACCCAGCCCATCACCCCGAATTGGTGAGAGAGGTTATCACCTGTGCAGCCCAGCCCTAGCCCTTGCGTCCCCCCAGATCCAGTCCCACCACCCCCTAGGAAAGCTCCTCTGCATGTGCCTGGGCTCCCCCAGCTCTCCCAGCAGCCGAGTATAAGCAAAAAAGAGGGTCACACGCTACAGGCCACCCCTGGGAAGGCAGCAAACCCCAAACTCACCCCGTAGGAGGGTGCATTCACTGCCACCAAACAGCTCCCCATTGAAAAAGAAATCTTACCTGTTTTCCAACACCTTTACGTTTTCTTTAAGAACCCTCTGTTGTTCCCTGAGTTGGTGATTTTTAGCAAACAGCTCTTCAATTCTCTGAGCATCACTAATTAAAGGAACAGAACAAAGAAAAGAGGTTTATTAGATTTCTCCCCAGATTCTGTGCCTTTATCCACAACACCCTGCCAAGGGGAAGGATTTCTGCCCAGAGCCCGCCGTGCTGCTCACACCGGTATGGCTGAACTGCTTCTGCTTGTGTGGCAGCAGGGGAAACAAATGTGCTAGAGCCCAGACACTGCCCTGCAACACCCGCCCTTGGAGTTAGCAGCATGCTTCATCCCATTCTATTGCATCCCAAGACAGCGAGTGCCGGCTGGCACGAGCATCGCTTGCCGGGGGGAGATAAACTGGAGGTGGGCTGGGATCACCCCGAGCCGAGCCCTGCCTGTGCATGGTGAAAGTCACCAAAAAGTTTAGATTTGGCAGAGCCAGGAAGGCAGCGGCGTGTCGCTCACCGGCACTTCTCTGTCGTCAGCTCTGTCAGCTTGCTTTGCAGACCTGGAATCATACGAAGAGACAGAGAGGTGGGTATTTATTGCCAGTTCCCCAGCACTTCGAAAACAATGCAATGATGGAACTCCAGGAAGGTGCCTGGCTTTGCAGAGACCTCATCAATTTACAAACCTTGTTTCTGAGAAGGAATAACACATTGGCTGTGCTAAACAATATCACAGCTCAATATAGCTCGAAAAGCTGTACAAACTGTGAGCACATTTTGTTTGTCTGTTATTTAATGAGTCTGCATCCCCACCCCCACATTCCCAAAAAGTCTGTTTCAGTTTTGTTTCTACTTATTTCTCCTTACAGCACACATTTCCCAGGTGAGCTGTATTTTATAACTCTCAGGGCTGCAAAGCATCGCGGAGAATATTTACAGCTCAACGAGAACAGCTTTCGTTGATGGATCTGCAGATGTTACATCTTGTCAAATCCATTTTATGCAAAGTAGATGTAAACATGTGGTTTAAATTGCTCAACAGTTTCCTCTAACTCTCACACGGCTTGAAATTACACAAGAGAAGAATTAATTCATAAAGCAGAATCCTCCAAAAGCGCTGCTGTTTTGTTCATAATATTGATACTGGGAATTATCCTAATAGGAAAACAATTGCATTTGGCGTTTGGTTGCTTAACTTAATGGTCCTTCTTTTAATAATGGATGAGCTGAGGAATAATTTATTCCCTAGAGGAATAAACTCTAACCTGATTCTAAGGTTTTCTTTAGTCCTGCTGCTTCAGTCTTACAGATTATTGCATCTTTCCACTTTCCTCTGATCCCTCAGTATCCAAATACCCTCCAATCCATGTCGCTCGGAGAAGATGCCCAGTGGGTGTGCGTGTCACTTCTGCAAACCCCCAATTCACCTTTGTCACAGACCACAGCAGCAGGAGCAGGAAAGGAGCCAATTCCCCATGATTAATGCTTGCAGCAGGTGGGATATCTCTAGGGATACCGGGTGCAGGAACACCCTCTGCCTTCTGCTCCTCCTCCTCACCCAAAAAGTTACTGATTTTCTCAGTAAACCTCCTTCTCCATCAGACTGAGGTGGATAAACCATCCCAAGGTGCCATCGGATGGTGTGGTCCCCTGAGGGCCAGGACCACGTGTCGCCATCCATCCCTGGGGGTGATGCTTCCGGAGCCCTAATTCCCAAAGCTCCCTAACCCGCACCCCCTCTACCTCCCTTCGGCTCATTTCAAACCAGGCAGATCAAGGTGGTATCACAAAGAAACGGTCCTTTGCTAGTTTTTAATAAAATTTCTCACGTCTCCTTACCTTGGACCTCCTTCTCATGGATTTCCTTGAGCTTATTCAGGAATTCTGCAAAGCTCTCTGTGGTCATGTTCAGGGCTGTGCCGCACGCTGGGCTGCTCCCAGCGCGAGAAGGTCCTTTCGTTTCCAATTAGTCAGATTTCTGTCTAAAATAGAAACAAAGAGTCCAAGAAAAAAAAAGTGTCTTGTGTATGTGAAGTTCTGGGAAGTCTTAGAAACAAGACAAAGCCCAAATCTAGAAAGAGAAACCATCTGCTAACCACAGACACACACAGGAGCTGGCTCCTCCGGGAAGGCGTTTTCAGACCTGTCCCCCTGCCTCAGCCCCGGGCTGGGGGCACGGGCAAGGTGGAGAGTGATGGCATGGAAAATGGGAGAACAGAAAGCCCAGCTGAAAAATCCAGCTTTTTCTCTTATTTTTGAGCTGTTGAAATCACATTTCTCTGGGATGAGGCAGGGCAGGGCAGGGCATCTTCTCAAGGAAGGGCTGGTGTTGGGATCACACTGCTGGGGACTGATGATGGGAAAACTCGCAGCAGCTGAGAGGCTCCCATGTGTCCCTCCTCCCTCTGGCACCACCTACCCCTCAGCCGCCCTGCTGTCATCACCCAGGCTCCTCGGCTGGCCTTACTGGCTGCAGCCTCTTTGAATCCATGCAAGACTCCAAACTGAGCCTTTTTTACCCCGTTTTACAGAGAAACCTGCCCTGGGCTCAGGTCTCTGCCCAGTCTGCCCCTGCCTCAGTTTCCCCATTGATGTTATGGGGTTGTTAGTGCTCCATCACCTAGTGCTGGTATTAGCAGTCTGTAATCCCTGAGAATGGATAAAGTGCTCTGCTTTCTAGAAAAACCCTTGATTTTTCCTTTTTTGGTTGAAAACTCCCCCCAAAAAACAGGAGAGGTGGAGAGCAGCCCACAGCATCACTGGCTCAGTAAGCTGGGAAAGTAAAGTGGGCTTTTTAAAGAATTTTATCATAATTTTAAGAATTTTACCCTAATTTTAAGAATTTTGCTCTAATCCCAGTGATCACAAATTTTGAAATTACTATCAGGGATTAGAAGTGGAAACTTTGGAGATAAGAAAGCTCATTAAATCAGTGATGACCTCATTCCTCCCTGCGATGCTGATGTTGGGATAAACTCTTTCCTTTCCATCAGCCAAAGCCTCGGGGAGTCTTGGATCCCCCGCAACAGCCACAGGCCCAGGTCCCTCCTGGACCACGGTGGTACCAGGGAGGGGCCTGTGTCCGAGCAGCTCAACAAAGCATCAGGGAGGGTCCCACAGGGTTTGGGCAGGAGGGGACCCCCTGAGCAGTTCAGCCAAGCCCTGCCCGACCAGGGGTGTCCTCCAGGACCATCCAAACCATCCTGGGAGAAGAACGACTTCCATGCGGGGGCATTCAGCATCTCCACATGGGACCTTCTCCCCCAAAAGTCATGCAGGGTTACCAAGCCATGGCCGCTAATCCCATTCCCAACAAAGCGCCTGGGCACTCAGCCTTCAACCATGTAGAGATACCCAGGGAGCAACCCTCCCCTCCCTCATTCAGAGGTGAAAGGCTGGGCTGGGACCCGAGTTTTGCAGCCCCACGGCAGCACATGGAGGTTTCCGCCAGCTCCGCACGCTCCCAGCCTGCCTGTGCCTTTATCTGCATGCAGAGCAAAGGTGTGCCGGCTCGCCTGCATATGCAAGATGCGGGCACGCAGAGCTGGAAGAAAAAACTTTCCCCTAAAGCGTCTGATTTTCAAAAGAAATGAGGCACACGCCGCCGAGCAGAAGCAGCGAGCTGGGCTTGTGTGCCCTTACCACACTTGGATCAGTGGAACAGCTTCCCTGCCTTTTGAGAAAACAACTAGATCTCACGGTCTGGAGAAAGAATAAAAAAAAATAAATTCCTTACTCCCACTTCCCTGGGCAGAACGCAGCCTTTCCCAGGGCTGGGTGATCTCTCCCAGCAGGTAAAAGTCACCCGAGGTGCGGTGTGGCTTGTCGCGGCTCGCACAGCTCGGGATCGGACGCCGTGAAATGGGATTGGGAACTGAGCTCTGCTGCTCAGCCCTGAGAGCCAGCGCTGAACAACAACCCTGGGGAAATGATACCCAGCTCTACTCCAAAAAAGAAAAAAACCAAACCCTGATGTTAACGGGAAACACTTACTGGGATCACTGAGTCCTAAATTCAGTTCTGCCCCAGGGAAAGCACCTCCCTGGGCTGAAACCCGAAGTGCCACTGGGGAGGCTTGGAAGCACTCAGGCACTAATTCCCACTGTATTTCCCAGTGCTGCAAACTGGGCAGGGATTGCAACTGGGAGCAGACCCAGCCCAGCAGCGGCATGGGCATCCTACGACGCTGGCTGGTGCCAGCTCAAAATTGCGCACCCTGCTGCTGTGCCCCCCCAAGGATGCTGAGCAGCACCCAGCATTCTGGGCCACGGGGCTGCAGCTGGGACATCCCGGGAAGGTGACAACCAGGCTGGGGCTGGGCTGGGATGTGGCTGGAGGCGGAGGGTGCAGGGGCAGCCCAGGTGCTCAGCGCCGGATCCCCTTCCCTGCCGCTGTGACTCAGCATGAGCCCGGCAGATCTGGATTGGGGCTGGGCTGTGGGCAGCAGCTTTGCCTTCCTGCACAGTGCCATAAGGGCTGATTTTCTTTTCCTCCCAGCCCCCAGGTCAGCAGGGGTCTGCGACTTGCTGGGGATCTGATCAGTAGGGAGAAGCTCTTGCCATTTTTGGTGCTTTTTGAGATGCCAGCATCCATCCCTGCCCGCAGACAGGACTGCCACTCTGTGGCCAGCCTGGCGAGGACTTTGGATCTCTGCTCTGTGCACACACACGGTTACAGAGATGTTGCGTGAGCATCACCCCCTGTGTATCTGTACCCAGGATCTGGCTTTTTGCTGCATCAGAGCAACTGTGCAGACAGCCCGAGCTCCCCAAGGGCTCCGGCTTTGCTCCCTTCTTGCCCGGTGCAGACTGGCCAAGGTGTGAAGCCGCAGCCCCTGGCTCCTCCACCCTGCTCGAGAGGATTTATTGAGAGAGATTTACTGTTGAAGGGCAGACCACAGACTCCCTCAGTGTGGAGCTCACTCCCTGCGACAGGGATTTCATTTACAGCCCTGAGCCCTTTCCAGAGCTGTCACCATAATATACACCCAGCTGTGCTGGATGTGGCCCCGTGGCGGGGCTGGGAGCGAGCCCTCGGCGTGCTGGTGGGACCAGGCGTATTTCAAAGTGATGGGTGCCGTCTGCAAACAGAGCCCCAGTGGCGGGGACCAACGGCAAAATCCTCATCAGCCCCTAAATCTGGCAGGTTTGGGAAGCCCCAGCTCCCAAGGCTTTACTCACCCGCTCTCTACGTCTCCTGATGCTCAGCTCAGGGTGGGACACAGGGTCCAGGTCGGGGCACAGGGTCCCTGGCACGCCGGCTGTCACGCGTGGGGCTGGGGCAGCCCCCAGCATCGCCTGGGTACTGATGGCATCGCTCCTCAGGGCGGGATGCTCCTGACTGCGGCTGGGGAAAGGAGAAGCAGCAGGGAGGTTATTTCCTAGCCCATGCCAGGGGGCTTGGGAGGGAATGGGGGACAGCCGGCTCTGACACCACCGACACCATTCCCTGGTCCCTGGGGGGGTTTCTGGCCTCTCACTACCCCAGTGCTGCTGGCCACGTGTGCCTCGAGCCATGGCACATCCCTCCCCTCAGCACTGTTCCCTTTCAGAAGAATAAAGCAGCTCATTAGCTAAATGAGCTTAAGTTAAAGAAAAAAAAATTTAAAAGGGCAGGACTTTGAAGTTTTGACAGTGTCAGATCGGTGAAGCTTAATGGATTTACAACCAGATATTTCCCCATCAGCAGCACCGGAGTTGTCCAGCTTCAGGCTGGATTTATGTAACATACCTTTTGCTGGTCAATTGCTGGGCAGGGCTGCTTTCACCAGACAAATTTTATTTTCTTGGCTACCCTACCATCTTCTTGGTCTAATTTTAGAATTATAAATTGACTTTATGCTCAGAAAAGCTGCCTGATCGCTCATGGAAAAGCTGCAGTGCCAGGAGTATTGCACTGGCCAGCGTGAAGCCGATCCCTTTGCTGACTTACTGCACACTTGGCAGATTGGAGGGTTTGTTTTTTTTTTGTGTGTGTGTGCTGGAAAGGTTTTTATGCTGGGCATTGATTTATATGACTTAACATGGCACAAGCTGCCCTAAAATGGAGCCCAACGCTTGCTCTCGGGTGTTGGATAGGGGCTGGCAGATTGCAAAATTCCCCCCCGACGGGTGAGACAGGAGGAGCAGCTTTGGCTCTCGCCCCTTGCCAGGGAGGAGGATTAGGTGCCTTCCTCCACCTCGTACAACCCGAAAATCCTCCCTGAAGCAGGGCAGCCGCGCTATGCTGCTCCGCCAGCCCGGGGGCCGGTTTGCAGTGAGCCCTCGCTGCAGACACCCTGCCCCACGGTCGCCTCTGAAAATTTAGGATGGGAATCCCACCTGGGTGGTGCAGAGCTGCAGCGGGGCTGCGATTTGCCTTGTTGGTCCTTTGGGTTTGCAGGGGACCGGTGCTGGTCTCAGCCCCCTGAACAAGCCAAACAGGACCGACAGCGCGGAGGAGATTCTGCCCCTGCTCACGTGTGCACAGACATGCCCCATTTCGGGGAGAGGAGAACAAGAGTGAATCCTCCAAGTCAATCCTCAAGTCCCAACCTGCACATCTCTTTACTGCAGCCCTGGAAAGTCTGTGTTGGCATAGCACAGCACAGCCCCGGCTATCGCAAAACCATTTACTGAAACCTCGATTTCTTCCCGCATATCTCTGGAGGCAGCTTCTGCTTCTCCAACCCCTGTGGGACCACCAAAGCAATGGGGATTTTCTTTCGTTACTGCTTATTTCAGCTTGAGACCCCCTAGCTAGGGGGTGTCCCTGTGTCCCCGGGGACATCCCTCCTCCCAGCATGGAGTCTTTGCTGCCCTGGGCTCACAGGATCGCTAAAGCAGGAGAAATTGGTCCTCTGCAATACCTGGATATACCCCGGAACTAGATTTTATATATTTTTTATAATAT
>NW_010135388.1:0-22934 GCF_000699245.1 Pterocles gutturalis
GTTGTGGTCAATGGCTCAATGTCCAAGCGAAGACTGGTGACCAGTGGTGTTTCGCAGGGGGTCAGTACTGGGACCAGTGTTGTTTAACATCTTTGTCAGAGACATGGACAGTGGGATCAAGTGCATCCTCAGCAAGTTTGCTGATGACACCAAGCTGTGTGGTGGGGTGGACATGCTGGAGGGAAGGGATGCCATCCAGTGGGACCTTTCTGGAATTGTTTTCTGTCTATGTATCTTGAATATATTTCTGTATTCATTTCTATCCATCCAGAGACATAAAGATGGGGAAATTTTTCCTTGTGTGTTCTGACCATTCGTGTTGCGGAGAGCACCTAGCAATAATCAGATTTTCAAGCCATTGTACTGTATTAACCCTCACATGTTAAAAATCCAATCCTTTCCTTTGTGAAAGGGGGGAAATTGTGCAATGGTTTTTAAAGATGAATGATGTGTTTGGAGGGTAGGAATCTGTCACCTTGTCAGCACAACCAGGTATAGACATGCAAGGCCAGCAGAAGAATTTCTTGCAATATTGTCAAGTATAACCTGTTGGAATGAGTCCAGAGGAGGGCCATGAACATGGTCAGAGGGCTGGAGCACCTCCCCTATGAGGACAGGCTGAGAGAATTGGCGTTATTCAGCCTGGAGAAAAGAAGGCTCTGAGGAGACCTAAAAGCAGCCTTCCAGTACCTGAAGGGAACCTCCAGGAGAGATGGGGAAACACTCTTTATCAGGGAGTGTAGGACAGGGGGTAACGGCTTTAAGCTGAAAGAGGGTAAATTTAGACTAGACATTAGGAAGAAAGTTTTTACTGTGAGGGTGGTGAGGCACTGGCACAGGTTGCCCAGAGAAGCTGTGGATGCCCCATCCCTGGAGGTGTTCAAGGCCAGGCTGGATGAGGCTTTGAGCAACCTGGTCTAGTGGAAGGTATCCCTGCCCGTGGTACAGGGGGTAACGGCTTTAAGCTGAAAGAGGGTAAATTTAGACTAGACATTAGGAAGAAAGTTTTTACTGTGAGGGTGGTGAGGCACTGGCACAGGTTGCCCAGAGAAGCTGTGGATGCCCCATCCCTGGAGGTGTTCAAGGCCAGGCTGGATGAGGCTTTGAGCAACCTGGTCTAGTGGAAGGTATCCCTGCCCGTGGTAGGGGGATTGGAAGTAGGTGATCTCTAGGGTCCTTTTCAACCCAAACCATTCTATGATTCTATGAGAAGAAAACAATTCAATTCTGCCGTTTGCCTGCTGGTCAGCTTATGAATGAGAAGCTTTGTCAAGATTTATCTTCTCAAACACTGCTGTATATGGGGGACAAAATAGCTTTACAAGCCTGTGAAGTGCAATCAGAACACGGCAATAGAAATAGGTCAGTGTTGTATATAGAAGCCCCCATATTTAAGCCCTATATACAAAACATGTGAAATTGGGTCTGTATTTAGGTAATTCTCTTCATTATGTGTTATAAAGAATTGCAAAATAGGCAAAAAAATGCAAGTCAGACACAAAAGTATTATTACTTGAGCTTTAGATCTGAGTTTATAAAGCTTGCTAGAATCAAGTTTTATTGTAGAAAGTGCTGGAATAGAGCATGCCTGGGGTAAATGAACTAGTGATTTTTTCTGTAGAGAACACCAATGGATTTGAAAGTAGGTCTTAGTGCTTTTGCAGTGAATCTTCTCAGTTAATTTTTCACTTCTATTACCTTAGAAGACGAAAAATCTGACAATTGACTATTTTTGTTTGCTCTTATTAAAATATTTAACTTTAAAAAAAGCAGTATTTTAATCTTCATTAAATTTGGATGTCAGTTTTCACAAATTTCAGATCCTTACAGACCATTTGATTTAAATATATTCTTTGGGATGATTTTCTTTCACTCTGCACCCACGGTTCCAAACGTGAATGGATGTTTCTAGGTAACTCCCTACTTCAACATTTTTAGAATGCATCAGAACTGCACTACCAGTGTTGTGGTTGGGATCACTGATCTTGGGCAGTTGTGCGTCTACCTTTCTGAAGTGGGGGTACCATGTGCCATTTCTGAGCAGCCAAGCCCCCTCATCTCACCTTGCCTTTCAGTATGCAAGAGACCTTGACTGTTCACCTCAGCATGTAGGAGGGACATGCTTCTCTTGACCTCTGCAAACAACACATTTATGCCTCTGGCTATGAGAACTGATTGTTTTTATTGCTATCTTTCACTATCTTCAGAGTGTTTAGATAGATGGCAGATTTATCTATTACACATAAACCCGCAAGCAGTAACAACTAAGCAGGTAACTGAACTGAGCAAAAACTGAGCCTTTGAAATACCTGCATGTCATCACTCACCCCACAGGTGCAATCTTGGCTTATTGGAAGGAATGGGCTTTACCATCATGTTCAACACCCGACACCTCTCCTTTTGAGAGAATCACTGCCTTCCAGTGTCCCCTGGACAGCTGTCTGTCCCTTGCATACAGCATATCCTGCTTAGCCTCATCCTCCTCTCTTCTTAGTGTGGCTTCCCACCAAAATTGAAGGTCCTAACCCGTCTCTGGCAGATTGACCCAGATAGCACACGTACTGCCTGGGAGTCCTGGATACGTGTAATCTGCATTGCTTACATGGGACAAAGCCTTTTTTCCCTTTGCCTTCACTGTGGGTTTTACCTATGCCAGTGAGATTAAGCTGGCACAGCAAAGCAGTACCTGCTGCAATCGCAGCCTAATTTTGCTAGGTGCACATAGATTTGGGCATGAGGCTGTGTTGTGCAGGGGTTACTGGGGTCTGTGTCCTGATGTCTCATCCCCAGAGGCAGAGGAGTCTGACAAAAGGGAAGAATATACATATCCTTTATGGTGAGCCAGGACCCTGTCTGGCAAAGGGCAAGTCTACCAAGGCCCGATTTTGAGCGCTAAGTTCTCAGTGCTTCCTGAAGACAGGTGTTTCTACAGAGCCCCAAACTGGGCAAAGAAAAATTAAAAGAAAGACAAACTGCTTTCATAATCTTACCCTGCCATGGTTCAGCACATCTGATCAGAGTTTAGACTGTTTCATCTTCAGTGTTATGGTTTATGAGTTACTAGGTTTGGCCTCATGGACATCTCTAGTTTCTTTAGAACAGGCACTGCCTCTTGCCTAGACCACACATTCAGCTGTACGGGGTTTGATACATGCCACTTCTATTTATTTTATTTTGGTAACGGTTTTGAGCAACCATTTTGGACCAAGAACTTGATTTTTTTTTGGTTATACAAACAAAGAAGGCAATTCTGATCCTGTTGCACCCCAAAAGCTTGCAGCTGAAATGACAAATGAGGTAACAGATGGAGACCAGATAGTTGTGGGTGTACAAGGAAGCAATGAAACAATGTTAGGTAGCATGATGAATAGCCTAACCATTAAAGGGGTTTTGTGTGGAAATAACGGAAAGTGGGAGGTAGAAGAAAATAAATCAGTTAATTTTAACATCTATTTATGGAAGCTTTTCCTAAGTATGTTCAGAAGTGTTGGAGAAAGCACAAAGGGCTCCTGAAAACATGGCAAGTGGTAGGTTGTGGCTGGCATTTTTTGCCTTTGAGTAGAAATGAGGAGACAGCTGGCCTTGTGATATCAAACAGGAGATGGCTAAGGGACTAACTAACCAAAAACGGACTTGAGCACAGAGCAGGAACACAATTCATGTGACAAAAAAGAAGGAATAATGGAGAGATGCAAGGAGAGGAAAGGCACAGTTTAGACAATTGACCATCACAACAGCATTCAGAGCAGACATGAGCAAGATGATGGTGCATTTGTCAAGGTCAGAGAAAAGGGTGCTGCAGTACTGGAAAGTCAATTAGTATCAGCTATCCACTTGCACTGGTTATATCTCTGTGGGTGTTGAGAAAAGGCAGGTACAGAAATAAAATACAATGCTTATGGATATCCGGGAAATGAGAGAGACGTGGAGGGAGGTCTGTCTCAAGGAAGACAGTTTATGGACCTGATGATAAGCGGGACTGCAGCATTGTCCTGAAGCATCAGGGTGGATTGAAAAGACATTAAAGGCTGTCTCTTAGCCGCACACTGTTTGAACTGGCAGCCAGACATCCATGAAGTGTCAGAGAGGCAGACCAAGATTTCAGTCTGCACTGAAGGGACTGGGTGAGAGAGCAGCTCTGTGAGCTGTCTGTCCTTGAGATGAGAGTGTTTCTGAGATGAGTCCAGGTGAGAGAAGAGTGGCAGGGACAGAACTCTCACAGAAATCCAAAAAGAACTGAACAAGAGCCTCCAAATTAAATGTCACAAGAGTAACTGGGGTGGCAGGAGAAAAACCAGGAAAGGACAGCATACTGGGGCTAAAGAAAAATAGGATCCCAGAAGAGCTCAGCTGCAGTTGCTGCAGGCAGATGACAACTCAAGGTCAATAAAGACAGCTTATTTGTGGAAAATGAAGTCATTAGAGCTCTTCTGTTGTACCAGTTACACCCAAGTACAGTGGAAAAGATCTGCTTTGCAACAAGCCTGAAGTTTTTCCATTACATTCCTTGATGTGTCAAAATTAACACTGAGACCGGGTGCTTTATAGGTATATGACAAACTTTTCAGTGATTTAGAAGTAGTAACCTATTATTTTTGGTATAGAAAGTAACTTACTGACTTCCTTAAAACTCTTAATTTCCATCTCTGCTTTTGTAGGGCACTTCCCAATTTTATGCAGCATTCTATGTGGGATTATAATTTTTGTTTCTGATTCTACAATGATCATATATATAAAATATTAATCACAGAATTAAAGTAATAGTAATTAAAGTGAATAATCCCCCCAGAAAATGCTTATAACTATTTTAAATACTCAGAACTTAATTAAGAAAGTTAGAGAATTAGAGGATTAAAATAAATTTTTATGGGGTGGCTAAAGGGAAAAACTGTGAGAAAAAGTCTCAAACTTTTTTAGTGTTAAGGCCAAGAGAAAAAAGATTGTTAAAAATAGAGAAGAAAGAGTAACTAAAAGCAAAATGTCATGTTAACATAGAAATTACATCTGTTTATTTAACTTCTAATTTGTGTTATTTATTGGCAGACTATATTTGCCTAGTTAGACATGCTTGCTTGTGAGAGGAGTATTTTTGATGAGAATAATACCATCGTCTTCAGTTAATTTTACATTAAGATCCACAAACAAAAAAAGTTATCTAGAAAGTTGGGTAAATTACATCCCTTTAAGACCAAAGCCTAAACTTTCTCCATTGGTGTGACACCCGGATGCACAAGGCTGACCTGAGTTACAGCTGTGTAGCTTGTGTAGAAACTAGCGAGGTGATGCTGTCCGAACTACCCTAGTGCTGAAAAAGTTTATTAAATACCTTTTGCTGTTAGAAATCAGTTACGTTTTGATTAAGTTGTGAGCTATGTATGCAAAGATGTTCAGGAAGAACACACTAGGAGATATGGCTTTTGTTTAGCATGTCATTCAAGATGAATCCATGACTTCAATATATCGTTGACAAACCTGCCACTCATTCACCAGGGGCAGGAATTCATCCTCCAGAGATATTGTTTAAACTGTTTAACTTAATGTTTATGCTAAATGCTCATAACTGCTTAACATACAGTTTTATACTGTTCCTTCTAAGTAACTAGCATTTAGTCATCCCCTAAGGTATAGCGCAGGGCTTGGCGCTCTGCAAAACTTTCTTAAAATTCCTGAAAATAGGTATTGAAGAAAAAGACTTCACTGAAGAGGTCAGTCAAGGAAGCATACGGAGAAACAGTTTTTCTTATTTTTTTCCCTGCTAGAATACCAGAAAGTTTGATTCAAGTAATAGGGTTTGTTCAGAAACCCACTATTGCTATCAACAGAGAGCTCCTGGCTGCTTGCTTGGGTTGACATGCCCAACTCTAGAAAAGCAAAACTTTGGTCACTGCAATCTTAGACCTTGAAAACAATAATCCTTCAGTCCCTCAAGACAGCACCACATTATGTTTTACCATTATACAGCAGTTGGTTAATATCTGTGTTATTTTGTTTGTAGCTTTAATGTGATGGGTTAACTTTGGCTAGATACCAGGTGCCCAACCAAGCCCCTCTATCACTCCCCCTTCAGCAAAATAAGGGGAAGAAAATAAGATGGAAAAACTCATGGGTCAAGATAAAAGCAGTTTAATTAAAGCCAAAGCCAAGGCCCTGCACAGAAGCAAAAGAAAAACAAAGATTTTATTCTCTACTTCTAATCAGCAAGTGATGTCTGGCCACTTTCTGGGAAGTAGGTCTTCTGTACATGTAGTGGTTGCTCCTGGAGAAAAACGTCGTAACAACCAATGCCCCCCTCCTCTGCCCTTCTCTTAGCTTTTATTGCTGAGCTGATGTCATATGGTATGGAATATCCCCTTTGTCACTTTATGTCAGCTGTCCTGGTTATGTCCCCTCCCAAGATTCTGCCCACCCCTGGGGCCCTGAGCCTACTGGGAGGGCGGGAGAGTTGTGGGCGGGGGGGGAAGGGCGGGTTGGGGAGAAACTGAAGAAAGCTGATATGATGTATTTTTGTAGGTAGAACTTTGCTTCAATACCATTTTCCACTGAGATCTGTGCCAAGACTCTTAAGGAAACTAACACAATGGTTTTGAAGCTATGATGCATGATTTTATGTAATACTGCTCCTTTACATCAATTACATCTCCTACTTTGCTTGGGCTGCCTCTTCCCCCAGTGAAAATCCCACACATGAAAACTTAAGTCATATATGATAATGAAATTGCTCATACCATTAAATGACAGTGATGTTTACAGACAAACACTGTAAACAGCAGAATCTGGCCTTTGGTTTTTTCAACACAGCTCTATTTGAGTCAAAAAGGCAATTTTTAGAGCTTAAAGCCAAGGAGTTTTTGTACATTCACACTAGTGCTCCCAGGAGGGTTTTGAGATGGGGAACTCAATTGTGAACTGCTTTATTGAAAGGCTGTGGAAAAATAACATCAAACGAAACAAGAACAGGACTATCTGAGTAAGATGGGTTGCACAGCCTCCTTAGCTTTATGAATACCACTGCCTGCTCCTTGGAGCTGAATGTGAGGAAAGATCACTAAATAGCTGGGCAGTAATGTATTTTGAGTATATAACATGCTACTCTGGAGAAACTCATGAATTCTCTGACATAACAGATGCTTCTTGTGGTGAGTAAATAGTTTCAATTAATGAAGTTTCAGTGTTTTTGCATATTTACTACTTTTCTTTTTTTTTTTTTTTTTTTGCTCCTCTTCAGAATATTTGGAATTCATGCCTGCAATATTCTTCTAGTTGAAAAGACTTCTGTGGTTTGGGTTTTAAAAGTTAGATTGAAATCAGTTTGTTTTGATTGGAATTACAGTTCTTCAAATTCAAGTGCTTCCTTTAGACTCAGAAGGAATAAGAACATATTGAAACAGGAGCTGTATTTATTCTGTCATCATGGCAGGCATGTAGTTTCCGTTAGTTTCAATAAGATTGATGTGCTTCCATCAAAAGAAATAGTTTTTTTATACTGTTGCCTTGAATAACTTGAAAACTAATACTGGAAGATATATCTGAATCTGATGCCTTCTGTCCTTAAAATTGATGTCAAGCCTCAACAAATGTCTAAGAAATCTTGCTCAGCATGATACAGAACATGTCCTGGCTCTGTAACTTCTAGGACAAGCACTGTAACTCTGGAAAGGGACTAATTTTCTAAGTGAATTGCTCATGTGGGCTGCTGGTTCCTTAAGTCCTGACCTGAATTATTTTGTGACACAGTTTATATGCTGTCTGCTGAAAACTGTTTCTTCTTGTTTACATAAATGATTACTGATTATATGGGACTGATAAGAAACATGGCCTCTATTTTGTCTCAAACAACTTGGAGAGAACACTTCTGCAGAAAAGGCTCTTGTGTGGCTGGACAATAGGAAGTTGTTATGTGTCTTTCTCTGAGCAGTCAACATCATTTGGGGTGACAGTTCCACTGGCTGAGGGGGCGCATGATTGCTGGGGACTGGGGTTTGTCTCCCTGACGGGGACCCAGTCACACCTTGTTGTAGTTTTACCCTGGTTGGCAGCAAAACTCAACACCGCTCCTTGCTCACCCTTCTGCTTTTGCCCTCCTGGGGTTAAGGAAGAGAACTAAAGGGGGGAAGGGAAAAGAGACACATGGGTTGAGATAAGAACAATTTAATATCTAAACTACAATAATAGTAAAAAGAATAATGATGATAATAATAGTAATATATACAAATATACAAATGAGTGATACACAGTGATACTGCTCGGCATCCGATGACCAAAGCTCAGCCCATTCCCAGCTAATGATCCCGGAGCAGGGAGAGTCCTGAAACCACAACCCTGGAATGGAGATAAGAGCCTGAGTGTCTGAGAGATCGAGACAACCCTGAAAGAGGGGCAACCTGGAGGGAGACAACCTGGAGGAAGAGAGAGTACTTCCAGACAGAACCTCATCTCTATACTGGACATGACATGCATGATGTGGAATAGACCATTGGCCAATTAGGGTCTCAATCCTAAACCTAAGGTTGAATCCTAGGCTAGTAATTGGGGCTGTGCTCCCTCCCAGCTTCTCCTGCACCGCCACAGCTGAAAAGTCCTGGACTGTCCTGGTAGCAACTATAAACTTTGGTATGTTACCAGCCTTCTTCTCAGCACAAATCCAAAACACAGCCTCTTACTAGCTGCTGTGAAGTTAACTCTGTCTCAGTGGAAACCAGGACACCCCCTGAAAACACTGTGGATACAGGGCTGTTGCCATCCAAAGGGGTCGTCCTGGACAGACCAAACCATATAAAAGGTGAGCATGACCACCTACCCTTGTTGACTCATTACCTGCAGACGAAGGCTGCAATACAAGACCTCGGTACAGGATCCAAGGGTGGTGATATATCTTTCTCTCTCTGTCTCTGTCACTATCTCTCCCCCTCTCTCTCTGCCCCCTCTTTTTCCTCTCAACTCTTTTCTACTCTATTTTCTCTTCTGATAAACATCACCTAACTTTAGCCCCAAACAATTGATAAGTGTTATCTGCTGCTTGACCCTGAACAATTGCCACTTAAGGTTACTCCTTATGCCAAAATGCCTTTATCCATTACACTTTTGCAGTTGTTAAAGAAGTTCAGTAAAATTGTGTTACACTGTTCCTCTGAGCCATTGTCTGTCTCCACCGACTCTGTGGCCCTGCCGAGTAGGGATCGGCAATTTCAGTTGGTGCTCCTTTTCGGGGAAATGCAAAATATTCACCTCCCTCATCACCCACCGAGTGGGGCGAGACAGTGATGTCACCTATCTCTGTGTGAAGTGACACAAACCAATAAACCAAGTTTCATGCTGTATGGGAAAATTGGAGTTAGCTGCTGTAACCACCTCTTCACCCAGTCCGAATGACCAAGGAGACAAAGACTCATTTCTGCTTCCACTGTCTTCAGTTAATGGATTGAATTGGAAGTAACTGTGATACATTTTGAAGTGCATTGACATCTGTGGCTTCTTAGCATGTCTCAAGATAAGATCAGAAGGGGTTTTTTTGCAGAACACGTAAAAAGGAGAATCCAAACTGTAATTGTTCCTTGATCAGACATTCTTCCCCTCTTCTATCTGTAGTGAAAATTCTTGGACTCCTAAGAATTTCCAAGCCAGAGCCTGCAGTCCTCAGTCAAGTAAACTATGGTTGACTTCCCAAAAAATTGTCTACAAAAATGCTCAGTTGAAGCTGTAGGCATAGGCTGTGCTGGAGGCACAGGCTTTGCTTGTGAATCTGATTAAAGTGCCAAGTTGCTAAATTCATAATTTTATAGAAGAAAATAATTGTTTTTTACTATATGATGCACATTTAGAGGCTGTTCTCTGATACTTTGCTTTGGATGTGGTGTTTTTTGTGAGTTTAGTTGTATCTTGGAGTACTTTGCAGCATGGAAAAGTTTATTCAGATAATAACGCACTGCAGAGGGAAAGGGAAACCAGAATCTGAGTGTTCAATAGAACCAATGTGCCATACACAGAATGAGTAATGTTTTGGCAGGGTTGTGACTACTTACAAACCCTCCTCCTGATCTGGCCTGGAGACAGCATTCTGGGTGAACTTGATGATGCTATCTTTTTAAATCACAGCTCAGTTTTGACTTACCAGTTTTTCTCATGGTAAATTAATATTGCAAGCTAAAGGTCCTGGTTCTTATTTTTATATGGCTTCAGATCAGGATTATTTCAATGGAGTTCATTGTGTATTTCAGTGGAAGGCTGACACAAGAGAGGGAAGGAAGAGATGTGCTAGTAGATCACAATAGAAAATACATTCTTAGTAACTCTAGTCTCCTTTTACAGCTCAGAAAAGTGCAGATAATTTTGATTACTACTTCAGTATCCCTGGTTTGACGTAGTGAAAGCTGCCTTTAAATTTTGGAAAGCATTTAGGACTTTCTTGCAGAACAATTTTTGTATTATCCAAATCATACTTACCAAGTAACTTTGGGTCCATTAACATTGAAAAGGCATGAAAGAGGAAGAGCAGTTTCAGAGCCTTGAGCCTTGGTGAGGTTGTGATTTTTTCGTTAGAGTGATGCTGCCCAGATTTACATGTAGGTAATAAAATCATCAGTATCCGCCCCAAAGCATTACAGTCCCAAATTCTGAAGGTCTTCTGTGGTAGTCATCAAGCACACAGTCTGATCTGTAGCTTTACACCCATACATTTCAGTCAAAGGAAGGGAGTCAGCCACTTTGTGCTATGCCACCAGGGAGAGGCTCACATTGTTGCACCAGCTCCAGCTGCCACCTCTCAGGAAAAGTGGTATTTTGAAACTAAATCAAGATGCAACACAACTAACCTTTTTTTTTTTTTTTTTTTTTTTTCCTTAAAAGCTTTTATTGGTTCTCTTGTTTGTGCAGAAATGTTGTTTAATTCTGCTGCACTGAAGTTATGCAAACTTTTAAATGGAGTGCGAGAGGACTCAAACCCTGAACTTCTGTGGGTCTGACTGGGGTTACATCATGCCATAACAGTCTGAAACCATAATACCAAAACATTTTGGTTAGCTCAAAGCAAAACTGCTCCTGGTTGCCATCTAGTGAACTAGACCAGTACACTCCCTACTACATTATTACCACTCTGATTATTTTCTGTCTATAAAAATCCAAAGGGATTGGAGTGTGTTTCTCCCTCTCTATGTAGCCAACAAAATCCAGGCAGAAGAACTTCATTCTCCTTGTCAGAGGATAAAGAACAAAAGGGATGAGAATCAGGGCCCTGACCCTGCACCACTTATGAACAAAACCACACAGAAGGACGCATATCGGCAAGCACCTCATTCTGTAGAAACACATGGTTTGGAGGATATTCCCCTTTGTGCCAGGACTATCTTTAAATACAACTGGCTGAAATTTTGTGTGTGAACACTGATTTTAATTGGTAGCTACCTTTTTGTAGCTGTAAGCTCTATGACCCCTAACAATTCATTTTGCAGAAAAATTCATTTGCAATATGTGCTTAAAGAAAGCAGTTATTTTTTTTTTTTTAATGGGAATTTTCACATCAGTCTTATGCTTTCACAACACCTTAGCTAATCTTGGCCACAGTCAATCATTTCCTTTCACTGCTAGTTTAAGACAGTGCACAGTCTGGGAAAGATTGTTCCCACTTATGCATCTACCTCCAGGGTTCCTAATTCATTTATTAAATTATACTGTGAACTCAGAATAATGAGGATTTAAAAGCATTTTAAAATCTTGCTTCTGTGTGATGGGGAGACCAGCCTATCATTATCAGATAGATTGGGTCACATTAGTCACAAACAAGGAGTACAAATGACTCTTCTGTTTCCCAGCTTTCATTTGACATTCCACAAATCTTTCTTTATTCCAGATGCCCTCACTTACACTTGTAGAGGTGTCTCTGCCCATATTCATTGTTGTCTTGAGACTGATAGTCATGGGGATACTTAGCCTGAGGAAGGGTTGAAAGAGTGGGAAGCTATGATCTAGCTTATACAGTGATTATAGTTTGTAGAGTTAATTAAAATAAGTAAACTTTATTAATCTATTATTTTTAACCATAAATGATGGAGTAGCAACTAACAGTTAAAGAAGCAGAACCCTGGCCTCTTTGGAGAAGGAGAACTAGGTTGTGTTTTTCTGCAAATCCAAAGTAACACTGGCAGTTGTGGTATAGGTACCCTGACTGATAAAAGGTTAAATCTGCTCACAGTACTGCAGAACTGTCCTCTCAGTAACAGCGATGGAGACAAAATCTGCTTGATGTCAAAGCTAAGTCATCTCAACATCTTGAAGATAGTGTAAAGGGTGTAAGCAGGCAGAAACCAAGCCACAGAGCAGTTAGGAATAGAATAATAAAAAAGATGCCAAACTTGGAAATATTTGAGCTTGGCCACATGTAAGCACTCACAAAACAGGTGGATGTCAAACTGCCAGGTGATAACTGTGTGGCCTGGGTCCTTGCCAGATTCTCATATGGATGCTTACTGCTGTTCTTGCCACCAAGGGGAGAGAAGTGGGATGAGGTTCTGGGTGTGTGTGTATTCGAGAAAAAGAGCTTTGGCAATACCTCTGAGGAGCTGCAAGATAGGTAGCTGCTTCTTATAAGACAGCTGAATCCTTTGTAGAGCAGGAGTGTCATTTGAATGGGTTCAATCCATCCTACTTCTGGATAAGCCTGAAATTCTTGGGTAGCTTTCAAGAGGGAAATAGGAAGAAACAGGCATTTGGTGAATCTCTAAAAATAAATAAAAAACACCTTCAGTTTCAGTCAGAGGTAGGGGCAGAGGCAGATGGAAATTACTCGTAAGAGTTAGCTTATGCTGGAGGTCAGCAAAAAGTGTGTATAACTAGTAAATGCCTTTGGGATGAGGCTGTCACTGAAATTATTCATGAGCACTCCCAGAGACTGATCTAGATTAACTTCTGACCAAATGGTTCAGACCTGCCAGTGTTACTCAGACTTGTACAGTGTTTCAGCCTCACGTACATGGCTCTGGACACAAACTAAGTGATTTCTGCTCTGGGCTGTGGTCAGAGGGAAAGGTGGCTTGGAAAAAGGCACCCTGTGCAGAGGGCAGGATTAAATCTCTTTATGGGGAAGGCGAGGATTAGATGGGCAATGTGAATGCCACCTTAGATGCTTGCAGAGCCAGAAACACTGCAGCTGTGCCACTTGGATTTTCAATTATTAGCAGCCACTCTATAATATAAATTTGCCATGCAAGGAAAAATATCGTTAGTTAGCTTTTGGGTGTTGCTTTGCAGCCTGAAAATGAGAAAATCACCTGTGTTTTCCAGCAAAACAAACAGGAGAAAGGGCCTCTCTTCAACCACACAAACCATCAGGGAGTCAAGTACACACAAGGGAAGGCAGAGGGAAAGGACTGGGCTGTCATTCAGCTTGTTCTTCTGTTTGAAGCCTGATGACAGAGGCAGAGTTGCTCAGCAGGTGTGAGCAGCGTTATCCTGTTCCCTTCAGGGCAGGTAGAAACATTTTTCACAAGCTCAGAGTGAAAATATGTTTGTGCTTTTTCTTCCTGACTGGTATTTTAATTGCTGGTATGCTAACTTTGATGTAGCTAGCACCTGCTTTCCCCTCACGGTGCCAGGAAAATGCCTGCTGTGGACTTAATGATTCATTTATACCCACTGCTGAGAGGAGTTCTGGTTTCTGTTGTAAATTTGTAACGCGTGTGTGTGTGTGTGTGTCAGATTCTACCGGGGTATAAGATGATGCAATTTTACTTGATAAAATAAGCACGATTTGCAAAGGCTGGGAGTTGATTCATGTGAGAGTGGCTTGGGTAATGATCCTGCTTCTCCACATTACAATAAGTGCCTTTGGTTTATAATATAAACAGAAGAATAACTTTATGTTAAAAATTAAAGAATTTCCTTTGCTGGAGGGAGTGCTGCAGCTTACTCAAAGTAAACCTCAATGCTTCTGCTGTAACTGTGGTTTTGGAAGGTCTTAATGCAATTAAGGTTCTTTCATTCATAACAATGTAATGGCCTGCAGTTTAAAAGCAGTTGTTTACTCTGAACGCAGTAGAGAATCGCAGAAATCACTCTTGCAAATGAAATAAAGCCAGATTCTGTTTCCCAGATTTGTTTAAGTGCTGGCAGAGGCACTCAGGACCTCTTAGGATTAAACGTTGTGTTAGGCTAGGCTGGATAATTTCACTGTTCTGCCTACATCTAATTCAGATAGCTGGAAAACTAGTCCCAGACACTGAGCTGATATTTTGCTGGACTAAGTAACTGAGGGACTTTTCTCTCAAATGTAGTTTTAAAGCATTCCTACTGGAACTGAGAAGAAATTCAAACCTCTCTGGTATGGGTATAACTGGAAGAGCTATTCTCATTTCCACTTATCATGCTGGAGCTTCCAAAGGTGTCCGGAGAGGTAAAATGTATTCCTTTTTGTGGCATTTAGGTACATAACAGCTTGAGATCCCCTCAAGCTAGACACTAAGCACTGAAATGTCTCTTTGATGTAGGCAGAGTGAGTCTATTTTCCAAAGTGACAAGCAGCTCACTTCTCTGCTGGAGGTGCGTGCTGTCTCTCTGTGCTTAGGAACCATGACTTCAGGCATCCAGGTTTGAAGAGGTCAGTATGGGTCTTCGGGTGACCTCATAAAATTACTAACTGTCCCCCTCTTGTAAAAACCAGGACTGCTTAGGGGGCAGCCTGGTTCCACCAGTTTCACTTGCTCCCCTCTCTGTCACCTGGCTCCTCCTGGCTTCAGCTTACCTTAAGGCTCCCAAGGATCCTCCTGTTCCTGACAGCAGCAGTGGATTGTGTGGTGCACCAGCCTTCACCACCACCAGGAGGGAAGCTGCTTCTCTTGATGCATATGCTTTCTCGCAAATAACAGTGACACCCTTTCTTGCCTTCAGGAAATTTATTGGATCTTGGGCATTTAATCAAATCCCATCTCCAGATTCAGTGTCCTGGAACAATAGGCTGCTTTCACAGTATGATGAGAGCAAAATTCAGTCTTCTGCCTTGCTGACACTCAGGCTGTTTTTTTCTTTCCACAGGCTGTATGTTTAAGACCATCAGTTTTTCTAAGCAGAGGGACTAAGCCTCAGCACACATCACTGCAAGGGCAAGATCTCTTTATTTGCTCAGTGTACTATTGTATTTATTGGCTTTTGCATAGCATAGCTTCTGAAAGCTCTTAAAATAGAGAAATCATCCAGCAGGTTGTTCTGTTCTTCTGCATTACTGCATACCTGAATGTGCTATGACAAACCTTTCCCACTGGATCAATAATCTAAAGGTTTCTAAACCACCATGAGTCTTCACAACCTGTCTGTTATCTTGTTCTGAAGTGTGATGCTGGTGCTATCCCAGGAATTTCAGTCACAAATGCACTACTGCCAGGAACAACTACCAGGGCAAAAAAGGAAATATTTCCAGCTATATTGGCAAAGGAGCCAGGAAAAGAAGGAAAGGCTATAAAGATTAGGCTAGCAAGACTTTGGCTTCCATTTCTGGCTTCCATTACTGCCTACCAAAAAAAAAAAAAAAACAAAACCCAAAAAACCTGAAACAAAAAAACCCCACCAAACATAAACAAAAAGAACAACCAACAAAGAGGGACATGCCCCTGAAATGTTACAGTAGATTTGTCATGCATATAAATGATGCTCTTCAGCTTTAGTTTATCTCCTCAAACTGCTCAGAAGCTAACACTATACATGAGAAGCCAACATACTGGTTGAGCTGATAATAACTTTACTCTGGACTTATTTAAAGGGGACCTACAGGAAAGATGGGGAGGGTCTCTTTATCAGGGAGTTTAGTGATAGGATGAGGGGTAATGGCTTTAAGCTGAAAGAGGGTAGATTTAGATGAGGGATTAGGAAGAAATTTTTCACTGTGAGAGTGGTGAGGCACTGGAACAGGTTGCCCAGGGAAGTTGTGGATGCCCCATCCCTGGAGGTGTTCAAGGCCAGGCTGGATGAGGCTTTGAGCAACCTGGTCTAGTGGAGGGTATCCCTGCCCATGGCAGGGGGGTTGGAAATGGATGATCTTTAAGGTCCCTTCCAACCCAAACCATTCTATGATTCTGTTATTTTATCTGCCAAGTGGCCAAGGCAGGCAGCACTGACAACGTAAGAAGTCATTAGCCTCAGCCTTGAGAGCACAAAAGGTCTGCTCTGAGCACAGTGCTGCCTGATCTGAAGGCTGCAGTGTGTTCACTTGTTTGTCTGTTTTTTTACCAAAGATTACGAGACAGCTTGCAACACTGTAGATGGTTTTAGGTCATAGCCACTGCTCAGTCTTCATGGAAGATAAGTCTGTCCATGAAGCCTTTTGTTCCTCACAGATCTATTTAATACAAAATACTTATTAGGTAATATGTTACAGCAGCATTCTGGCAGAATACAACGTGAGAAGATTTGTTGCTCTTCAGCTTATAGCTTTTCATATTTTCGGGTTCTAAAAACTACTTTTTGTTGTGTATTATTTCATGATCTCTATGGGCACACACTACTTCCTTCTCATATGACCTTTTAGTTAGTACTCTGTGTCGTTAGTCGATACTGTCACCATTGCCCAGTCTTAAAGCTTCTGCAGAACTATATGTAAATTTTCTTTCTGTGATGCTTCTCTGAAAGGAAGGTGTAAATACACACTCTCAGATCTGCAACATGCAGCAATCCACGTCAACTTGAAGAATAACTGGCAGATTCTGAAGAAGGCTGTTGAAAGGAGACATGACTATTGATTTTCCAGTAATTTCTTTATGTTGGGAAAGGACTGAGACTCCTGAGTGTAGACCTAAGACAGAATAAGTCTTACCAAGGGCAGAACCAGAGTTAATCACTGCTTCTCCACTTGTGAAAAATGAACCTCTGTAATTAAATGTATCAGCTAGAATTGAATAGAATTACTTTAAAAGGTGAAATGCAGGTTCCCTAGTAATAACTTCGGGACTTCTCTCATTAGTAATATTGTGTTCAAGTTATAAATTAAATTACCGGAAATAGAGTTTAGCAATGAAACAAACAGACGGTTTTCCCAATCTCCAACTTCTCTGTTGCACCTCTCCTTTGTTTTCTCTGAATCTCCAACTTCATTGCTTCTTCAGTATCTCAAAGGGTCACTTTCCTTCACCCAGATCACCAGCCTTCACAAAACTCCAGTGAACATAATGTCATGGAGACTCAACCCCCCTCTATCAAATTTGAATTAAATTGGCCAACAGATTAAAAAGCTGTTGGGGAGGACTGGCAAACAGAGAGAGTGATTGCATAAGCCTCATTTTCTTAGGGCACCAAGCTAGAAGGTAGTAATATATCAAAGACAGACAATTGGTCTGAATATGAGAACATAATAAATTATTCTGAACATTGCAAATAAACCAAGCAGAGATTTATACTTCTTAAGAACTTGCGCCAGTAGATGTAAACCAGATTTTATACAGCCAAACAAGCTTGAAGACAAACTGAGGTGGGATCAGACAGTGTTGATTAAAGTCAGTGGGAATTTTTCATAGAAAAGCCTGAAAGACTGTAGAAATAAACATGAGCATTTATGAATAAATGGGAAGGGAAGGGAAGGTAGACAGGGATTAACATGGCAGAGTTCTCAAGAATCACTAGCCTTATGCAAGTATGAAAGTAAGTGCATATCATTTAACATGAAGAAAAAAAAGGCATTTAACACAAATAAAATGAGAAGTTGCTCTATAAGGTATATAGTTGAATGTAATCTACAATACTGCGGTTAGTGTTTTTATTTTCTTAAAGGTAGTGTATTATTACAGTTCTATCAGTTTAATGCTAGGCTTAAGGATAGTCTTTGTAAAAGAAGGCTAAACATGTAAAAGTTGGGTGTGCAACCTTTTGAAAATGAAAGTATACTTGAGCAATCTAACTAAGCATGGAAGTGTGACTATGATAAAACCACAATGTAAAAAATGGTGGTAACTTCTGATTCAGCAGTTCAGCTTTCTGTAGGCCAAATCCTGATCTGAAAATCAAATGCCAGAAAATAACAGTCCTAAAATGCAAATTTTGAAAAACTATGATTAATCTTTTCTGAATGCTTGCATAATGTAAGTCATCAAATTTTGCTCAATACTTCCTGTGGAGAAGGTTATTATATTCCATGTTATGTAATTTAAAACTATCAGCTTCAATAATTTGTGACTGAGTTATAGCCTGTCTTTCAGAAGGACACCCAATTTAAAGCTGATGACTAATGAACCACTTCCCTTGTATTCCAATGATTTGTTAGTCACTGTTAAGGAGCTGGATTATATTTGCAATTTATTCTTATTTCAAACTTTATTTTTAGTCATGGGTTCTTGGGACATATTTATCTGCCAGTTTAGAAAGTTCTCTAAAGTTGGATACCTGTACAGGTATTTGGAAACTGCGTTCAAATTGTCTGATAATCTTCTTTAGCCACTGGTGTCAGCAAGAAGATGGTTTGATAGTCCAGGTGTTTTGAGCTGTACTTAGCTGAAAATAGAAAGGAATACACCAATACAGACTCTTTGTTACTTCTAAGAGTTCCACAGAGCCAAAATCTGCTCTTTTCCTTAGAGGTTATGTTGCATGTGAAAAAAAGGGTCCAGCTTAAAATGAAAATCAAACTCTCATTTCTATGTGGTTACAGTTTTTGTATGAAGAACTACTTTCGTGTAGAAATGTAGAACTGTGTGTTCATAGGTAATGTCTTAGAGTATTATAAACAAATGGGAAATTTGCTGGCAGTATTTCACTTAAGAAACAGAATCTCAAAGCTGGCAAAATACTAGGAAACACTTTCAAGACTGATTTTTTTTGATTCATCTGTGACTGTGAATCTTCTGTGTCCTGCTCCTGAGAATACAAGCATACTCAAGCATTGCTGTGCGAGTACTGGGAAACTGTGTACTTTTTTAGGCTTAAATGTGTCAATATTTCCTGAAAGCAAATTTTAACAAGAATATTGCCGTATGAAGTTCTAGATTCATGTAGTACTGTTTAGTTAGTTTGCTTAGGCAGACCTCACTAAAAAGAACCACGTATTTCTAAGACAACAAACAGAGAACAGATTGCCCACTACATTTTCATTTTGTTATACACTACAGGTGCAATTGTGAATCCACATATCAGAATCATCAGGGAGTTGGGGTAAAGGCTGTCTGCTTGGGTTTTCTTCTTGTTGAGCTAGGGATGGCATCACCTAGGGCAAAGAAAGAAAAGGTACAATTGAAATAGAGCAAGTTAAGATATTTTACCATGCTTGTTTCAAGTTCAAATATAATTTCTCATTCTAGAAGCCAAAGAGTTCACTTCTATGAGAGGTGTGAGGGGTAGTGGTTTCGTGTCAGTCAGGCATCTTAGGAAACTCAAGTGCTCATCTCACTTTTAAAAGCCATAAACAAAAAAAAGTTTCATATGTTTACACAGAGTTTTATTTTTCCAACACAAGAACAGAGTCACTAGGTCAAATAAAATACGTTTTTCTGAGATTCAATACATCCTGAGCTAGTTAGATTTTGCACAGTTAATCAAAACACTTCTTTCATGCAGTGAAATAAATTAAACCAGAAAGAAAAACTATCCATCTGGGAGAATGAAGCAGCAAATCTGCACAGTTCCTGTTGAAGCAGAAAGCATGATAAGGCCAGTAAGCTTCAGATCTTATTGTTTACTGTTTAAAAGCATGTCTGCAATATGCATCACAGATATGGTATTTTTTAGAGCAAGTATCGTGACATAGGTGTTTTAAAAAGTGGAGGTATTAAGTCTTTGTCAAAAAATACAGTTTTACAGCAAACTGTCCCTTCTACGGAAAACTTATCTTCATTGATGAATTGCACCTCAATCTAGAGAAAAAAGTTAAACATTAGCCACTAGAATAATAGGCCCTCCCTACTTCTAAGATGTTTAATGCAATCCTAAACTTCTTTCTTTGGCCAAACTAGTTCCTTCCTACATTTGCTTACTGAGGGAATAAGAGCCAAATTAAAAGCAAAACAGAACTTGTGAAAATGGAGTACGCAGGCTAATACAACAACAAAACAAGAAACCAGGATATTGTTCTGTGAATGCTGTTACATTTTCTGCCATTCTTCCAGTTAAACTTGTGTTGCTGGTACCACCTGGAAAGATACTGTGAATGCCATAAAACTATTAATTACTTCCAAAGCATTTGTAAAAAAACTTTGTCAGTCTCTGCGTCTAAGCAGATGTTGACATTTCATTTGATTGTTGTTTAATGCACACTCTCTTTTCTGTTATCCTAAAAAAAATAAACATTCATTAGATGTTGTCTCTGGTAGAATTTGCTCCAAAAATGACTGTGTCAATAATGTTTTCAAGTGAAATTCTGCTGTTTTCCACAATGAAAATTATTCTTTTTTCCTCTGATTTTATAAGGAAAAAAATAGCAGAGCCTAGTTTCTTAAATGTATGCCCGTTTCCCCTGCACTTTCTTTTCCAGTGCCTGGCTCCCATCAAGCTGTGAGCTCTTGCCCAGGGAAAGCCAGCACTTGCTGCAGGTAGTGTGGGGACATGAGTGCTGATGAGCCAGACAATACTTATTAGTTGAGTGGCCATCAGCTTTTGCCAAGTATGTGCCACTGCCTTTTCCACCCTGAAACACAGATTTGGGTTTTTCTTTTCCATCCAGATACTGTTTTTCACAGAATTAATGTGAAGTCAATAATTTTGGAAATCTCTCTCTCTTTCAAATTAACTTGAAGATGGTCAATTACTGCAGAAAAGAGCAAAAAGAGGGTCAACTAAAGCCATGCAGGAGGTGTGACTGCACAAACTGAATTTATTTAGAAAGCCAGATTGAAAACTGTGAAGATATATGCCATTGGTTTTCTAATTATCTTTCTTTATTCCATTATTATTCCATGGTTCCTGAGGAAAACATCAGCAAAACAGAACTGTAAGTACCAGTAAATTAGGCTTTATTGTAAAGCATTGTATTTGAAGTGACTCATCTGACTCATGGTAACTTCTAGCAAGTGAATTACTAATTCAGTGCAGAAAAGTGTAATGAAATTTTGAGACTGGATTATCCTTAACTACTGCCCTAGTGTAGCTTTAGACCAGCAAATGACTCAAAAATCACAGCAGTGTTAAAAGCAGAATTAAAATGGTATGATGTGAAAAGCTTTTGTTTACTGTAATTGGTATTGTGGTTCTCTTCTGTCTGTGCAACACAGTAACAGAGGTCCTGTTGCCACAATGGAAAGCAAGGAGAGAGTTTCTAAAAAAAAAAGACAACGCTTTGGAAGAACTTTCAAGTTAGTGGTGTGTATGGATTGAGCATTCCCTCAACCTAGAACTTTAGAACTTTAAACTAAAGTTGCTGGGGAGAGGAGCCTCAAACCATCCCACTCCTACCGGTGTGATGCCAGTGACAGCAATAGATGCCCAGAGCCTGGAGAAGGATCACAGGTCAGCAGGTGAGCACCTGAAGAGCAGCTCAAAGGAACTCCAAACAGTAAGTCAGCTTCAACAGGGGCCCAACTTCAGTGCCTCTGTGCAAACATACATGGCATGGGGAAGGAACAGGAGGAGTCAGAGATGTGTGCACACCTGCAGGGCTATGATCTTATTGGCATCACAGACATGGTGGGATGGGTCATACTACTGGAGTGTTGGAATGGAAGGACAGGCAGGGGGCACAAGGAAGGGGTGTCACCTCTATGTCAGTGACCAGTTGGAGTGCATGGAGCTCTGCCTGGGGATGGATGAGGAGCCAACAGAGAACTTTTGGGTCAGGAATAAGGGAGGGCAGGGACAGGTGACAATATAGTAATAGTAGGGGTCTGCTACAGGTCACCCAACCAGGAGGACCAAGCAGATGAGGTCCTCTATAGACAGATAGGAGCAGCCTCATGTCCACAAGCCCCGGTCCTCATGGGGGTGACTTCAACCACCCTGGTATCTGTTGGAGAGACAACACAGCAGGGCATAAGCAAGCCAGGAGGTTCCTGGAATGTGTTGATGATAACTTTCTTCTCCAAGTCACAGAGGAGCCAACAAGGAGAGGTGCTATGCTGGACCTTGTTCTCACCAACAAGGAAGGGCTGGTGGGGAATGTGAAGCTCAAGGGCAGCCTTGGTTACAGTGACCATGAAATGATGGAGTTCTAGATCCTTGGGCTGGCAGTGGGGAGGGTGCACAGCAAACGACTACCCTAGACTTCAGGGGAGCAGACTGACCTCTTTGGGGATCTGATTGGTAGAGTCCTATGGGACAAAGCCCTGGAGGGAAGAGGGGCCCAAGAAAGCTAGTTAATATCCAAGGATCACCTCCTCTAAGGTCAGGAGTGATGCATCCCAACAAAGAAGAAGGCAAGCAAAAACACCAGGAGGCCTGCATTGGAAGAACAAGGAGCTCCTGAACAAACAAAAAAAGGAAGCCTACAGAGGGTGGAAGCAGGGACAAGTAGCCTGGGGGAAATACAGAGAAACCATCTGAGAAGCCACAGATCAGGTTAGGAAAGCTAAAACTCTGACAGAATTCGGTCTGGCCACAGACTTCAAGGACAACAAGAACTTCTGTAAGTACATCAATGACAAAAGGAAGACTAGGGAAAATGTGGTCTGTCTCTGGAAGGAAAGAGGAGACCTGGTTACCCAGGATATGGAGAAGGCTGAGGTATTCAATGAGTTTTTTGGCTTAGTCTTCACTGGCAAGTGCTCACTCCACAATGCTGAGGTCACAACAAAGACAAAGGCAGGGACTGGGAGAATGAAGAACCACCCACTATAGGAGAAGATCAGGTTCGAGACCATCTAAGGAACCTGAAGGTACAAAAGTCCATGGGACCTGATGAGATACATCCACAGGTCCTGAGGGAGATGGCAGATGAATTTGCTGTGCCATCGTATTTGAGAAGCTGTCACACTCCGGTGAAGTTCCCACTCCCTGGAAAGGGGGAGACATAACCCCCACTTCTAAAAATGGAAATAAGGAAGACCTGG
>NW_010135389.1:0-5173 GCF_000699245.1 Pterocles gutturalis
GTTCCCACGCAGCCTCTCTCGCCCGCAGTTCCCCGGGTTTGACGATCTCTACTGCAAGTTCTGCTTCGTCTACGGCCAGGACTGGGTCCCCACGGCGGTGAGGCCGCACTGTGTGTCCCCCTGAAACCCCCCTGCCCGCCAGGCCGCCGGCTGACCCCTCGCTCTCCCCGCAGGGCCTGGAGGAGGGCATCTCCCAGATCACCTCCAAAAGCGACGTCGCACCCACCACCCTCGTCTGGAACTTCCCCATCGACATCACCTTCAAGAGCACCAACCCGTCGGGCTGTGAGTGCTGGGGCGCGGGATCCAGCCCGCAGCGCAGGCGCCCCGCTCACACCTGCCTCTCTTGCAGGGCCGCAGATCGTTGTGAGCGTCTACGGACCTGACTTCTTTGGAAACGATGTGGTCAGGGGTTACGGAGCTGTTCATGTGCCCTTCACCCCGGGAAGGTGAGGTGACAGCCTGGCTTGCAGGACTGAAACAGATTTTTTTTTTTTTCTAGTTAATATGTTGTTTCAGAAACAAAAATATTCCCGTGTCTCCTTATTGTGTCTTGGCTGTTTAGTACCAAGAGCGTGGATTATCCCCTGGTTATCAGGTAATTTTTGGTGATCCTGTAGACAGCTGTAAAGTCAAACCTGGCACGTGGAAAGCCCCAGTATGCAGTGCAGTATGTTACCCCTTCCCCATCGCTCCCAGCACATGCTGAGCTTTCATTCCCCCCCTGGAAATGGAGAAAGATAAACTCTTCCTACGCAAACAAACCCTTTCTTTGGGGAAGGGAAAGTATTGCACTTTGAGATGTTCAGAGGCCTGACCTGTCTGAAATTCTGGTTCCTCTATAAACATAAGAAGTGTTGCCAGTGCTGTTTGCTTCATTTCTTAAGTTCTGTGCTTCTCATGTTTGTTTTAGGCATACAAGAACCATAGCGATGTTTGTTCCAGAGTCCACATCTAGGCTGCAGAAATTTACAAGGTAATACTTAAAGACTTCTTTTTTTTTTTAAAGTCCTTTTTGCTCTTAGTCACAGAGGTATATCCAGCTACCCACTGCTTACATGCAACTACCTTGTATCAAAACCAGCTAGTTTGGTAGGTAAAATCACGCTTTTAGGAATCTACGTCTTTTGAAGAGCTTTATGTTAACTCCCTGCTTGCACTAATGTTAAGTCTTCTTTTTTTTCCTCCTCATATTTGACCACTGTTGGTTTCAAAAAGAACTGATTTCAGCAGAACAGACTGATACATCAGTTCTCATAGCGAGGGGCAGCTCCATGTTCCATTCATATCGGTGATGCGATGTGCAGAGGCACTACTCAGACTGACTTTACTGAGCGTTTTAGTTGTCACTTGACTCTGAAGAGGTGTGATGCAGTCCTTCCCTAAATCTTTCTGTAGCTAGGGGCTTTTCTTGAAGGACAGCCACATTAAGAAAAACCTGGATTTAACATCATGCGTATGGCATTAGTTTCATTTTCCTTAGACAAAACTTTTATAATTGATCAAAGCAGATCAGCAATAAAATGAATCAGTCTTCAAACCTCTCTACTGCTGGGAGTGTCATTAAACCCCCCTTTGTTTTTAACATCCATGTAATGAACGGTACCAGATCTAAACACCAGTGAATGTATCCCATGAATTATTTTCTATTTTCTTCTCCAAGCTGGTTCACAGGGAGACGTCCTGAATTTACTGACCCCAGAGTGGTGGCACAGGGAGAAGGAAGAGAAGGTAAGTCCCTGGGGGCTCCTGACTGTGACTCTCGCACGACAGCAGGTCACAGCTTGGCCACCCATCTTCTGTTGAAGAGTTCCTGCTGAGAACAGTCCTACCTGGATATGTGGGGAGTTCAACAGCTATTCAAAAACTTCCGGTTTTATTCACGTCTTCTTTCTTCTAGTAACAAGAGTGCGATCTCAAGGCTTTGTGACCATTTCCTTCAACATAGTGACCAAAGACATGAAGAAGCTGGGCTATGATGTGAGCCCAAGGGACGTGCAGGACCCTTCTCTGGTGCCTGGCACAGAAGGGATTCATAAGTACTGAACTCAGGCGTGACACGTTCAAAGGCTCACAGAGATTTTACGCACGTCGGCGGCTTTTTTTGGCAAATGGGAATGAGTATCTGACTGAACTGAGAAAATTTCACTTGAGACAGTTATTCCAAAAGAAACACAAGCCCATGAGGCTTTGGAATAATCACCTGAGTATAATTCTTTCAGTAAGCATACCGGTTGAAGTATTATGTAAGTTAATGTCATTAGTTAATATTCAGCATTTTTATGTGTGATTTCAAAATAAGACCTGTAGCAAAATGTTTTTTATAAACAGCCTTTTGTACACTCTTTATGTACTTAAAGAATAGGAAAGTTTATAGTTGTAGCAGTTTTCCTGTGTTTAAAACATCACTGCAAACCCAGTTCTTTTTACTGATGTTTTTTGTGGTAGAAATGAGAAATTGAAATTATTGCACCTTCCAGAAAGGAGGGAGTACAGAAACGTTCCAGGGAAATGCACAGGCGCTTCTCTGTGCTGTGCACGCTCCTCTGCAACAGCAGTTTCCCCTTGTATCCCACATAGTCCTCTAGAGTTTGTGCAAAATAGTGTATATACTGTAGAAACCAACCTTTCCACAGTTTTTCAGTGAAACAACCTGGGCTTTTGCATTTAGAACAAGATGATGACTCTTCCATTTTAAGATTTTATTTCTGCATCACACTTCAGGAGGAAAAAAAAAAAAAAAAAAAGGACAGTTTATTTTAGAGTAGTTAGAGAGAGCATGGTGTTAAACACATTGTTGCTGCACGATTTTAAGTGCATTTTAAGTGTATTATTGACTAAAAAATAAACTTTAGAGAAAGCACCGCACAGAGAGTCTGAGTAAAGCAGCTGTGTGTGCAGTCCCGAGCAGGTACCCGAGGCACTGGGCTGCCCAGGACAGCGGGGGACAGCAGAAGGGACCTCCTCCTCCCTGCAGGAGAGCCCTCCAGCCCGTGCAGTGCACAGATAATGCGCCATGGCTTTCCTTGAGGTGGTTTTCTTATCAAAAGACGTGCAGTAAAAAAGCACCACCGTGATGTTCTGCTGGGGTTTTTGTGTCTTTGTGCCAAATGGATGTTTCTAAGCCCTAAATCATCCAAGATGTGCCAGTCCTACAGAGGGTACAAAGAGAGAAGCGTATGTGACAATGAAGTGACTCATTGCTTCATCATTTTCACGTTTAGATCTGGGCAGGTAATTTCTTGTGTTTGCAAATACCAGGAGAGGACTGTGAGAATGCCTTAACATGATACCACCCCGTAAGAGAACTACCAAGACCTTGAAACTGTGGAGATAGGAGTAATAACATGGTGATGAACTGCCTCCAGGACACGTGTCACAAAGCATCCAGCTGGAGACGGTCATTATCTCACGCTGAGCTGTGTGACTGAATAAATATATATATAATTTCAGAAAAGATAATGTGATTGCTCTAATGTTGCTGTAAGCGTTAGCTTCTTCTATAGTATTTATAAATACTCTTCCAAACATGGTTACAGATGATTTTTCATCTCTTACTTTTTTCCTATCTCCTTGTTGTTGGGTTTTCACTCCCAGTAAGCTCCTCCGCCAGTTGTTTTGGCAGCTGTTGTAATCTCTGAACTGACTCATGGTGGAATCCGAATCAGTAAGTATTTCCTGTTGGCTCAGAGGAGACACAAGGAATTTTGTTTCCTTTTCGAAAGTATTTGGGAAGCAGTTAGATACAGTAGCAGGATAAATATCTGTGTTTGAAATACTTGAAAGGCAAACATTAACTCTACTACCGCTTAACTATCTTTTTTCCCTGGAGCACAGTTACCTGCCCCTATTCCAATTAGAGCAAAACTGCACAACAGAGATTCTAGTCATGAGAAACCCGTTAAACCCAGATAAAACCCAAACTTCGTGCCCACAGGGGCGCAGTGAATTTATTCACGCACAGCTCTGCAGTGGGGGACTACAGCCGATCTCCTGAACTGCTCCTGTTTCAAACGAGTAGTTGGATGCTTACCACCCTGAGACCCATCAAAACCAACTCCTGCGTTTGCACAGCTTCACCGTTCACAGCCGAGCTCTGGGGACCCTCAGGAGAAGGGTTAAAAGAGAAGAGTGAAAAGCAAAGGCTTAAAAAAATAATAAACCCCCCAAACTCCATTAAAAAGTATTGAAGAGCTATGACTCTAGAAGCAGATCCCATACTGCTGCCTGCAGTGTTGAGGCTTTTTGCCTATCGTCTCCATTTTTGTTTGGTTTTGGGTTTTTTTTTGTCTCGAGCATGTTTGTGAAGAACCTCACATACCTCTCCAAGGCCTCAATGTGTTCAGCGTGTGAGCACTTCACTGCGGGAGCTTTTCTATAGTTTGCTCCTTACCCAAGGGCACATGGGGGTGATGTTTTCAGTGCTTCCCGAGTTCAAGGCTGTTCCTTTGTTCCAAGAGGCAACTGTTGGTCTCCCTCATAAACACGCTCTTCTCCCAGAAACAGCCTCGCTGCTGCCTTTGTAATTTCCTGGAAAACTGTCTCTGGTTTATGGGTTAAGTCTTTGGTACTCAGGCGTGGCAGAGCGTTCGCAGCTGTTTCACCCCGGAGAGAATCTCCGCTCTCATAACAGAGGAGTAAAGACAGGAGACGACGCTGCGCTGCCGAGAGCGGGTGACATTAATGAGGAAGGGATTTATGACCCCGAAGTGTTCGTTGCAGTTAAAGGTTAAAAGCACCCATGCTTTAAGAACAGCCAAACCCCAGAAAATCCCAGCCTTGCTCTAGTAAAGGCTCAAAGTAATTTCCTCTCTCCCACTCTCCAGGCAGCTGTAACCACCCTACTTGTTTACTAGTTATTCTCCCTTTTATCCCACACCAGACTGAAATTCCCACCAAAAAAAACCCGCACCACGGACAGCAGCGGGGTCTGTCAGCTGGCGCTGCAGCTCCTGGTTTGTTACGCCTCAGTCTCTCCCAGACAGTGAAATTGCCCATTAACCTCCTCATTCGAGATGGGCAGGAAAAAACTCTTGATTCAGAACATGTGTCCTGACACAGGATGAGGCTTCAAGCCCATCAGAGCAGGGTGAGACCCTCTAAGGAAGCCTGGGAGACAGCTGAGGGCGTTGCAGAAGCCCTCCTCTGCTCTCCCGGTCTGGAGGAGCTTCAG
>NW_010135389.1:5207-5546 GCF_000699245.1 Pterocles gutturalis
CTGTCACTGAGGAAGCCACCCTGGGAGGGAGGCAGCCAAGGACACAGACCGAGCACTGAGGAATCCAATCCTCCAGAAAACAGAAAATCATTTGGATAGTCTCTAGGAACTGATATTTGCGGCTCTTTCCACCAAAACTCGAAGCAGCAGCAGCAGCTCCTGCCCTCTCGTGGCAGTTTTCAACTTTTAGGAAGATGTCAGAGGTTGCTCGTTAGCTAACGAGACTGCACGAAGAACACCCAAGTTTTCCTGCTCCTACCTGGAAAGCTGCTCAGTGCAACGGTGCCGGCTGCCCTGGCGCTGCCCCTTGCCCTGACAGCAGCAGGGCAAACACCTCCC
>NW_010135389.1:5609-17125 GCF_000699245.1 Pterocles gutturalis
CGAGAAACCGTCTGTGTCCCGAGGCTAGCGAGGCTGTTTTACAACAGCAGTATTGCAGCAGCTCGAAGATATCTCCAGCTGAAAATGAGTCTTGCAGAGGGATTAAAGCTGACAGCAGCTGCTCCCCAGCAGCAGCGTCGGTTTAGGAGCAGGAGCCTCCTGTCAAGTACTCCAAAGGAAAAAAATAAAAAAGAAAAATAAAAACACACAGAAGCACAGAAGAGCCAGGTTTGAAGAAAATCAGAGCTTCAGCTTCAACTCTACCTGGGCTTCTCACCAGCAGCGTTTCAGCCCATCACAAACCAGCCCCAGGATGACCCAGTTGTGCCAAGGTCGCCGGAGCATCGTGTCAGGACCTGCTGCCTGGGGAGAAGGGTGGCTCTGGTGGTCCTGGACATGGGTCCGTGGGGTGACAGGAGGACAGGACAGCTGCGGTGGGAGATGGGGGCTAAGCAGAATGAACAGCATCAGCAGTGACAGAGCTGGGCTTCCCCTGGGAAGCAAACACAGGTGAGCTCAAACCCCAAAAGCACCCATGGGTGTTTGCAAACCCAGAAATAACCTCCACGTCTGGAGCACGGGCACGGGGCGGGGGGGAAACAATACCCACACAAAAACCAAACAAAAAACACACACACTTTGGAGCACAGGGGGGAAAAAAGCCACAACACCCACACAAAACACACAAAAACCAAACAAAAAACACACACAAAATCCAGAAATACACAAAACTGCAGCTCCCACCAGCCTGCAGAGAGCACCCAGCACCCTCCGCTGCAGCGTGCCAGAGGCTGCGGAGCGGACGGACAGCAGGTTACGAGGGCTTGGCTTGAGACAAGGAACTCCCCGTGCCTGGCCATCCTCAGGGCACAAATCCTGTTAGAAACCATCCTTTGGCCACCACAAGCAGGCCCGAGCCCCCAGGAGGGGGACTGCAGAGAAGCGAGGGTGCAGAGCAGCCCAGTTTCACAGAGGTGTGAGTGATTCAGCCTCTCGTCCTTCAGAGGATGATCAGCAGAAGCATCTAGCTGCTGAAGGTTTCTATTTTTATACCTCTATCCAGGCCAAGATATTTAAGTGCCCAAACTCACCTCAGAGAACATCACTACATTTAGTGTCAGACTTGCTAATGAAGACGTTAAAAAAAGCAAAAAACCCCGGTGCCATCACCCAACACAACCCCAGCCAGCCCACGTGTACTGTCACACCGAGGCAGAGCTGGCTCCTGCTCGGTGAAACCACCAAGTCTCATTCCTCGGCCAAAAAGCCCTTCAGGAAGAACACAGACCCCATGGCTCGATTTTCATGGGTTCCACATTCCCACCCTGGTGAGGCAGAAGGAAGGTGTCTCATGATTTTTCTGTCTTAGAAACGACTAGAGGGGGTTCAGCCGCAGCCCTGTGGGGAAGCCCATGGGTAACGTGGCTGCTGGGACACGTCCACGCGGCGTCAGCATCCGGCAGAGGCTGCGCAGCCCTCGCCTCCATCCGTTCCCAAAGGTCTCCTCCAGCCCCTGCCCACCTCGGCTGTGCTGCCACGGGCTGTCACGGAGGCCGGGAGAGTAAGGGGTTTCACAAAGGGGTTGTCGGGCAGCTAAAGGCAGTGTGTTTGCTCCAGGAAGGTCTCTGCTGCCAGCAGCAGGACCCAGACTAGATCGAGCTCTGACCAGAGCTCCAGCCTGCAGTGTTTAAACACAGTTTAAAACCACGATGCCATACCTGCTTGTGAGGATCTCCCAGAGCACATTTAAGCTTTCAGATTGCAAAACTGGCAGCACAAGGATGCCAGTGAGATTTCAAGTCAGGCAGCAGCAGGCACAGAGCTGAGAACACAAACTCCACATTTACTACGGCTTTATTCCGGCTATTTGAAATGTCATCGATTTTCCTTCACTTGAGAATGGGAACGCAGTCACTCAACTAGCGGCACAAGTGCCAACAACAGCCACTGGGGAAAGGGTAGATTCCCCCTCATCTCTTCCAAGAGATATTTACCAAATATCCGAGGGTCCCACCGCTCAGTCCAGGTTTGGCACAGCTCCGGGCTCCCCTCAGCAAAGCCAGAGGATGCACTTTCTCCCTGCTCCCCTGTTCATAATTTACTCTTTCAACCTCTGCACACCACAGGCTTGTGTTACCCTGGTAGGATGCCAGTCCCCTATTGATCACCAGACTCTGCCAATTAACCGCCCTAATGGGTAATTGGCAGGGATGCCTGGAGCACTAAAGGGAACTTCCACTCATTGAAACCCCAAGTGTTCAGCAATTAGAAGGTACAATCGATTGATATCAAAACACAAAGAGAGAGGATTGTGACACCGGTACAACACCACACCGGCTCTTCGCTATTTATAATCCTGAGCTCCCAAACAAATGAAATCAATGTTCGCTTGTGTCGCAGCTCACAAGACAGGGAGGAAATTACCTGTAAGGCAGATGACAGCTGACTTTAAAAAGTTTTTAAACATGAGGGTTTGTATAAATCAAGCTGGTTCTCTGAATCGTAGACTGTAGGCAGATACAAAAGTCTTACCAAAGCCAGGGCACGAGCTGGCCCAGACCATTTTCTCACAGTTCGATGAGAAGGAGCGGAAGAGCAGAGCTGCACCACTCAGCCCAGCGCAAACAAGAGGTAACGGCAATGTACGTGTTCAGCAAAAATACTCTGGCAACACCGGTGCGGATGAAGGCAAGCCTCTAGATAATACTTTATCCAGATAGCCCTTTTCCTCTGCAAAAGCAGGCAAATACCACCTCACTTCAGAGAAGAGGAAGAGGAAACCCAGGCCAGGGGGAGAGCAGCTTGCCCAAGGTCAGAGGAAGGCTCAGCCGCAGTCAGATCTCGCTCACAACAGGCTTATCAGCTCAGGCTCCCTCCAGCAGCCCCTCGGCTTGCGACAGCCTGCAGTATTCAGTTCCTTTGTAAGAGTATTATAAAGTCATCACAAAAGCTTCCACTTCGAGCCCTTCCTAAATCTTTCCTGTAGCAAGCAGCTTTATTTTAAAATGTGTGGTTTCAAGAAGCCAGAGTAAAACTGTGAAGAAACACTGATCACACAGAAAAAGAGAGACCGGCCAGAGGAGCAGGACACACACACACAGAAGAGCCCTCCTGCACAGGAGCAGAAAGCATCCTTCTGTAAAAATGAGAAGTACTAAAAGCAACAGGTACCTGGGCTGCCGCCCTTGGCAGAGGAGTTTCATCTGTTTTCCTTACCAGCCCAAACACAGAAGCAAAATAAATCAAAGACCTGACCGGAGGCAGCCCCACTCCGCAGGGAAACTGCAGTGTTCCTGGGGCGGTGGGTTCGCACAAGACCCACTGCCAGCTCTGTACCGCACATCTGGAACCAGAACAGATCCCCTTTTCTCCCCACGGCTGTCTTTCCAATAGTCAGGTCTCCAGCATCACCGCAGTTCCAGCACCAAGAAATTAAGTATTTGATTAGTGATCAGTCTGATTGACAGCAAACCATAACCACAGGAAACCTGGAGGGGCTCTGGAGAGGTAGCTCTTGAAATAGCCTGCTAATGAAGTACCCTTCAATGTAAACCAGCCGGAATTAGAAGCTGAAATCACTTCCCAGCTGGAGGCAGGCTCGCTGCTACCCCAGCAGCAAGGCCACTCGATCGATGGGGCAGAGCAAGACTGAACTACCGCAAAGATGGGAAGCGAGGACTCCCAAAGTCAGTTTTGTCACAGCTCCCCAACCCTTATTCCATGAGTGACGGCTTTAAAAGTCACACCTTCCCCAGGCTTCTGTCTTGACATAAATACAAAAGCCTCCGCTGAGGCAGTACTTGATGATCCCTCCAAAAGTGCTGTTTAAACAACAGTGTGGTTTAAAGAAGCAATTCAGCCACCTGCAACACAAGTCTTCATTTTTATTGAGTTAGTAAGGTCTCAACTGATTCCGATTTAAGCGATCTCTAAGCAACCCTCCTTTCTCATAGTCAGAGCAGGCCTGCCCCCGGAAAGTGATGAATGCATCGAAGAAATCACATTGACAATGTACAAGAAGCATTACTCTCAATAATGGTCAGACTTCTCCTGGACCTAGGACTCGCAGCACAAACCTTCATCATCTCAAGCAATCCATCAACTTTCTTGAAAACTAAATCAAGCATGGCAACAACAGGGGGTTTTTTGGATGGGATATAAACGCTACGCAGAGTCTTGAAAAAGCAACACGTCTGGAATATAAGCAATACAATTTTAATTCTGACCAGTCACCTACAAACCCCTTGTCTTTCCACTGTTCTGATGGCATTATTAAATATCACATTTGTGACATTGCTCGGGAAAAATGACACAAAGATACAGACATTATGATACAATAGTACAAATGATAAATTATTTATACAGTAAATAATGTCAATAGTCAGCACAAATTCATAAAAAGCAGCCGGCTCCCAGTATTATGAAAACAGTTTGGTAAATATTTAAATTGTAACACTTGTAAAGGAAGCGAGTCTTGTGAGATTCTGCTGTGAAAATAAACCATATATTTCTCCACAATTTGTGCAATATTAATACATACAGTACACATTAGAAACTGTAACAGCAAAAGGGAAGATGGATAACAATAGTTGTCTTAGCTACGGGACTTCAAAAAGACTGTAAACACCACAACCCACCATGGTTTTCCTTCCCTGTCCCCTCATTGTAGTTTAGTTTCTATATAGTATAAAACTGAATAAATAACTGAGCTTATTTTGGGTTTAAAATTATGCCAAGATTTTTTTTTCTTTTTTTTTTTACAAAATATTTAACACTTTATCTTTGGTCAATTTGACCAGTAAGGCTATTTTGGGATACTAACATTTTAAAAATCAAAAGCACTTTTAGTATTTGCAAGTGAGAAAAGAAGAGGAAGAGGGAAATGCGTTTGGAGAAATACGCCAGAGCAGATGTGATCAGATACGCACACGTCCTCCATGCAAAAAGAAGTGGGAGCGTGAGGAGGGAGGAAGAATTATTCTGGAAAGCAGTTCAATTCCCGAAAATGATTTACCATTCTGGACACAACTGAAGCTTTGCCTGGCTGGGACAGAGACCCCTGCTCAGCACCGCTCGAGCACCCCACGCCTGCAGGGCACTGGAGACGGGCACATCTCCAGCCCAGGAACCAAGATTTACCAAACCGGCTGCTTATCCTCTTGACCTCGGCTCCTGCCACATCCCCCGTGTCGGGCTGGGAATCTCAGTACAGTTAGTGCTTCGCCTAAAATGCTTTACAGCCCCACGGTCCGGGCCGAGGGCTGTTCAGAGTGGCCTGTCGTGGTTTATTGTGCGATGTAAGTCTATATAGATACATAATGTAAAAAACCAGCTCTTACAGAAGTGGCTTGGTAAAAGCAACAATTTGCCATTCAGCAGTTTCATTAAGCTAGGGCTCCCTACCAGACCAACAGCATGTTTTTATCAATTCATGGTGACAGATCATTACTCTGAACTGTAGATGACTTCATCCTTTTTAAATATTTACTATCAACCCCATCTTGCCTCCAAAAACTATTACCTAGTGTTTAACGAGAGGACGCGGTTAGAACTTTCTGGCTGAACAGACAATGCCCCATCTAACTGTTGCAAATGCATTCAGGTGACAGACTAAGGGAAAAACATCAAGTGACCTCAGTTCCACCGTGGATAAAATTAAATTGGAAAAATAAAGGAAGGATAAATCTCGCCACAGATCAATTGGAAAGCACTTCCTCCCCCCTCCCCCATCCGCAAGAATCACACCCTTCCTGGTCTACACTTTTCAATAAGTTCAACAACAACAAAAAAGTATTTTTCCTTACTCTGAAAGGCAACATGAATGGTTTCTTTGTTTTGTCTTTTTAAAGACATACTGGGTGTTGACAGCAATTCTCTTTTCCTCCTATATAAAAACAAGAGCAGATGAATATTCTGAATCCTACTTGCAAATTCAATAGTATTCAAGAGGATAGAACAATCTGCATAGAAACATCCACACATTTAGCATTCCGTATACTAATAGAGCTACACTGACCTACACAGCTAAAATCTGTGATTGTACCCCAGGTTTGATAGTCTTTCAGCCTCCCCTACCCACCAAAAGATATAACCCAGTCCCTTCCACGTTAGCCAGCCCCTCTTTCCTGCAGCACACGACCCTGGACTGGCACAGTCCCACACAGCATCATTACACCACAACACACAACTCCAGCCATTTCTTTCAGCTTCTTTGTTTGGTTGTTGTTTTTTTTTTTCCCCTCCTAATTAGGGAAAGGCCACCAAGATGCATCAGTTCATTCACAGAGATGCCCTCAAGGCAGCAGCAAGCACTGGGACATCCCTTTCCACATGTTCTGCGGCCGTTTGCGTTGCTTGTGAAAGCAGAGCTCAGAAAAGTTGCCGTCTTTGAGAAGGCCAGGTTTCCACCAGAAACACCGGCTGAAACCTGAGCGCGGTTTAGTGCCGATGAGTCCAGACATGCAAGTTAAAATGGATAGTTCAGCTGATGATTAATAGTTGTAAATGGAACCGGTTATTAATATGGAGTGCACCTTCCATTAAGAAAAAATTAGTCAATAACATTAATGAGTCGTGTTTGTACATTAGAATTTTTAACATCTCAGGAAGTATTAGAAGAAAAAACAGCCTCTCTTCTGATCTTCATAAAGGCCAAACGTCTGTCCATTTTGGTAATCAGAAAACGGGAACAAATCAAGGGAAAGGCGACTTTAGTGTTTTTTCTTTTTAATGTAGTCTTAAATCATGTTATGCTCAAATTCAATTAATCTAAAAATAATTAGTCACGAGAATTTGTTTTGATTTGCATTATGAATACTTCATTTAAAAGTAAATATTTTAGTGTTAATCTTCCCTTTTAAACTCTCTTTACAGAAACAAAGAGCTAAAACCATAAATAAGAGGGCATTAAAACCATAAAAATGACATTTGCCAATATCTTAATTTTTCAGCCAGACTTGATAAATCTATCAAAACCAGACAGTTAAATAAGAACCACATTATAAAAATTAGCAAAAAAAGGACTATTAGGTAACTCTGCAAACTCAAATATGAAACTGTACTAAACAAAATATGTGCAAAAGTATACAAGAGTAACTGCATATAGCAAGGTTAAGCCTGAATTAGTTTTAAAGCTTGCCCCGGTGAAATTGAATTCAAAGTTGTCCCACTGTATTTTTTTTCTTTCAACTCACATTGTAAGTCAAATAAAAACAAAATACACATGATAACTTCCAAACGAAGCTGGTACTGGACAAGCACAGAGCAGGACACTCACTCAGCACGAGTGCAGCATGCCACTCACAGAGAGTTCCTCAGGAGTCCTTAGAGAGTAGTGTACGAATTCAACACTGCATACAACAGCACACGTTATACTCGACAACTTGAGAATGTTCTTGGGTTTGTTTTGTCTGTTTTCTTTTTCCTTTTGAGACAAGCTTGCTTTCTCGGTCAAACCTCTGATAAGGAAAGCAGTGCGATTTTGCGTTGCAATGTTTAATGCATAAAAACCAGCCACCTGGGCCCTCCGAATCGTTTTCTTCTAAGAGTAAGGACTATGGGTGAACCAACAGTCTAGAACTGTGTATAGTTATGTGCAAAACATTCACTAGCACTCTGAATCTCAGGTCTATCATATGGGCATAGGAAGTGACAGATGCAGGTAAATAGTAATTTCAGGATCCAGCACATCATCTGACATCTACAAAATAGCCAACGGAGTTTAAAATGGCAGGCTCTCCCTAGAAAGTGTATTGAAATGATTAACAAAGTAACAAAATGGGCAGAATCTAACTTTGGTGAAAAGTCTGAACATTTCACATAATGCTCAACAAGCCAAAGTAAGGTACCATCTGTAGCAAAGACTAGATTTAGATTAACTGGTAAGTAGAGACAACTCTTCAAAGATCATAACTGTAAACTGCAAATCTACTTCCAAGTCTCTTACACACCGCTCAGTCCACACAGGCCACGTTCATTTCGCTGTAAAGACTTCAGCCTGGAAACACTATGAAAAGAAAAGTTCCTTTAATTGGGTCTTTATAGGAGAAAAGGGTTAGTTGTATTTGTAGACTGGGATGCTGACGGCGGGATTCCTGTACTGTGAAGAGGTTGGGTCATTGATCCTGCAATGCTCACGTTCAGCCCCTGGCCCATTCTCGTTATAGACGGCACAGTGCCCATGGCTGGTATTGGCGCCATTCCCACAGGCACCGGGGCCATAGAAGGCAGAGGTATTGGCTCCATGCTTATCGGTGGCACGGCACTGAAAGAAGGGCTGGTTCCCATCACAGGACTCGCTCGCATCTGATTTAGAGTGAGCGGCTGAGGCTGATTCACTTGGAAGGGGTTGATTGGAGTTGGTGCTGTAGCAGCGCCTGGTTTTGAGAGAAGAAGGGGGAAGACGGAAAGAGATCGCACCTCCATAAATACCAGGTTCTGGAGATCATATTTTCTGGCAAAGAATGCACCTTCTGTACATCCCCGCATGCTCCCAACCCCAAAACACCCTGCGGTAAAACCTGCGTGGATGCCATTCCGCAAACTGGGGCTGCACTGGTGCACAGTCTGTTTCCTTGAACCTGCCGCAAAACATCTCCTTGCTGACCAACAGTGTCCACTTCTGACAGTAGTCACCAGAGAGACAGGTTCTAAATGTGTTTACCTGGAACATGCCCAGCCATGACGCCCAGATCACTAATTCTTTTTTTAAATGCTAGTTCAAATTTGCATTACGGAAGAGAACTGCAGGCTCTCTGTACTCCGTCGCTGCAATCTGGCTACTGTAGATTTGGGCATTTGCTTCAAGAGCTCATCCAGTCAACTCCATTTAGAAGCTGTACATGTTTCTGGCACTGAGTTTTGACAAGAATTCATAAAGTAAACAAGTTGTTTCCGAATTACAGTGGTGCTAGAAAAAGCAGAGAATAACTTTCCCAGCGTTTGAGGTTCTCTGGACTGCTGCCAACACTCCACATTCCTTTTACCGTATATGTGTAGCGTCATTTGGATGGCCCAGTGACCCCTTATAAACTTTTTGTAGTAACCGGTAATGGCAGATACACAGACTTCCTCTTGCTAAACACTGCCAAGGCTGTTTAGAGTTACTGTTTTTTTCCTGCCCAAGGAGTTTAATAAACTGTCTTTTTCTCCGTTGGAAGAGTGAAGAAAATAAACACTGACATAGCATTTTAAAGTATTTCACCATCCTCATGTCACAAAGAAATTTCAGTGCATATAATAGCTTTTAAAAAATACGTACATCTTCCACGTGTTTAGTGTCACCATCTAAGTCTGCTACAAGTAAAGGCTCACTTCTAACGGGGGCCAATTTACAGAACTGCCTATTTTTTTCAAAATATACTGAGAGTGTGTTTTGATCAGAACTGGTTTATTGTGCTAGCCTAAAGACAGCCTAACCAGCAACCCACTAAATTACACTGCAGAGCTGGCTATCTGGAGCCTCAGGTTGCAGTGAGAGATGCTACTGTGCCTGCTGTAGCACAAGCAAAAGGGTAATCCTTGCCTGCTTCCACAAGAGCCTCCTACTTATTACCTTCCCAAGGGATTCTCTGGTGGCACACATTCACCTTTTACCTGTTCTGACAATCAATCAGCTTTAGCTCAGCCATTTTTAATAACCCAAAGCTGCCTTCTAACAGAGATCATTTTGAGAAAGAAAAGATAAAAGTGTAAGAGAAACTGCTTGAACAGAGCTCAGCCAGCAGATCAGCTCCAGACACAAGAGCAGAAACTCTGTGCTTTCAGGGTCTGGCAGAACGCCTTGAAACCATGATGCCTCACCCTCCTGCTCTCAGTCATGATCTGCTGGCTGAAATAATCAAGAAAAACAAGCCAAAACCAGCTTACATTAAATCAAATAGGACTGCGTTATGCAGAGTTTTCCTACAGGAAAGGAAAGCTAACACAGAAAACCGAAGGAACGCGCAGAAACAGACCTGGTGCCAAGAATGGATTCAGTGAAGTAACAGGTTGCGGTGGCTTAGAAACCAGGGAATCCAGGTTCACCAAAGCCGCATTGGGGCCCAAAAAAGACTCAGGGGTTTTCCGAGCTGCGCTTTGTTTGCCTGATGTCACGCTTGAGTGTTGGGAATCAAAGAGATCAGGACTTGTGGTACCGCTATGCTGAGATGGCAAAGTGGAACCTGATTCAGCTGAAACAACACAAAGAGAAAAACAAAACACTTATCTCACTGATCTACACAGCCAAGTAAAGAAAATCCTGAAGTCTCCAACAACAGAAATGTTTTGAAGTCTGATGTTTGCATTAGTCAGATTTAACCGCTTCAGTACGTTACACCCTTATAGCATGCAAGCAGATAAATGTTCTTTAGAAGAGTATGAAGAAGCTACAGTTAAGAGTTGCAGTGCTCTACTGAAGGCGCTCCTTTGATTTGCCCTGATGAATATTCTCTCAGCTATGCTGCAACAGATGGGACTAACAGTCTCCAGGGAAAAGATATTCAAAAGCCTTGGCTTCTGCCCTTGTGCTACACCACTGCTGCACCCTTCCTAGCTAGATTCCACCCAGCTTTTCTCTTTTGTGTTAAAGCAACCTAGCCCAGCTTCAAATTAGTCACCATTCTTTCAGGCAGAACCATCCTGAAAGTACACAGTATGAAAGCACTTAGACATTCAGGTCTGTCAGTTTTTATTTTAGTGACTAATGACCAAATAAAAAATAAAGCATTCACAGACGTGTATTTTCTCATCTTCCTACTATTGTTACACACTAGAATTTACAGATTTGAGAAATTCAGTCAACATCATTCTGTTTGACTCTCTGAGCATAAGCCATACTCCAAACATGCTGGATACTGTGAATTTAGAAGTCAAACAGATTTATGGGTCAATGCAGCCAAAGGTTACAAAGTGAAATTCTGTGGCTTACAATGCAAAAGGCCCATTCCCCGTAAGTTCATGCACAGGCCAAAATGTTAACAAACTTTTACTGCTGCATTATCACCTGCTTTAATCTTCTCCTTAGTGAAAGTAGTTTGTTTCTTTTTTTTTTTTTTAATAAAATTTAAGAATAGAGACATTTGTTGCTGAGACTATCAACCCAAACTGTCCGCATGCTAAGAATTTGATTCATACCTGGCTTTTTGGAAGTTCGAAGTGTGTCAAATTCAGAAAAATCATCTTTAACTGTACCATTCAAATTACTGAAGAGGTCAAAAGATGTACTTCCTGTTCAAAACAACAAGACAGCCCTGTCATTAACAGATCTTCGGTTACATCATGCACCTGATCCTACTGAAAGCAATTCCTAACCCACTCATGTTACCAAGAACCCACTCTGTCTGGTTCCAGGGCAGCAGGTCAGATCAGCTTGAGTGCTCCTACTCGTACCCAGGACCAAGGAGAAGGATGGTGTTACAGAACTGTCCTTTCTTACAGCATTAGCCAACTAATTCAGAGCAATGTGCTTTTAAATCCCAGTGGAAGGCACATCTTAGTATGCCGGGTTTTTACTGAGTGTCTGCACTGCAGAGGCG
>NW_010135389.1:17135-54778 GCF_000699245.1 Pterocles gutturalis
AGGCATGTATTGCTGCAGAAGAAAAGAACCACAATGAACGTACAGCCTGAACTATGAAGTGTGTTAATCAAGTAGAACACACCTCTGAATACAGCTCCAAAGACAAATGCAGCGTCGCTACAACTTAAGTGATGATTTGACTTACGCTTCCAAAGTTAAAAGGAGCAGAAATGCAAAAGAAAAGGTTATCTGTGCCATGTAGAGATGTTAAGGCCCCGTTAGCTAAAGCAGCAGAACTTGCCCACAGTTTGCAATAAATGAAAACATAACATTTTCAAAACGTGGATACACCCTTACCTCAAAATGGAGGAAGAAAAACCACACCTAAATGAACAGCAATCGCACTGCTGAAAAGCTTTAAAGTTTGCATTTGGGTTTTTTTTTATTAGTTGAAATGTTTTTCTAATTTAGTTTTAACCTTCAACACATTTCCAGCAAATGAAGGTCTGCACTTAGCCCCATGAAGAACACACAAAGACAAAAACCCAAGAGAATGAGTGAAGATTGTGTACAGCAACAATACTCTTATCAAGAACAAAGACCCACCACAGCTAAAGAATGATTCTGATAATGATCCAGTTACTGCCTTTTGCCTAAAAGCTGATTAGAACTTTTTGACATACTCTGAGATTCCTTTGTTTATTATCTCCTGACATGAATGACTAGCAGAAAATGCAGCCAGGATGCCTTTAGCCACAGTGCCAACATGAAAATAACAGGTATTAAGATTCATCACAGTTGCATTAGTTAACAGAGCATGAATAGACAACTACATCAGCATCTTCTGCATCTTGCTAACCAAAGGCTGAGGGACAGTTTTCACACCCTCAGCCTGAAGTAACAAACCTTCATTTGCACCTCTAAAAGTCTCCTCAGAGTGTGGAACTGCTCGACCTGTCAATCTAGTCTGCAGAGCCATCCATCTGCAAAGCTATTTATCATAATGAAAGGTAAAATTACAGTATCAGTCATTTCCAGAAATTAAGTCCTTGTCTAATTAAAGATAAAACCCATTTAAAAACCCAACAGCAGCAGCAGTCAAATGCTCAGCGTGCACCCACACATACCAATGAAAGAATGTAGAAGGGACAGTACATTAAGCAGCAACACAACTTCAGAGCTGGAAGTCAGAATAATTACATTTGAAGTTCTTCTTGCTGCTGGCTATTACAACTCCCATTTATTCTACAGACCAATACTGGAAATTGTTCAGCACATAGCTTCTGTTAACCAAGTAATGCAAGAAAATCATTCAGATTTCACCATCATTATGCACATAATACAGGTATGGGATGAGACCGTTTCTCACCAGAAGTAGAGAGAGGTTTGTTTGCAGGTGCTGGTCCCCAAGGATCCACAGAAGATTTTGCTGCAGCAGAAGATGGTGGAGCAGGAGCCCAAGGGTCAACATTTTTGGACAGAGACTGAGCTGTGGATCCTGCTGGTGCTGCCCAAGGGTCAACGGAAGCAGCTGGTTTGGCACCTGCAAAAAGAGCCAGCAGGAACACAAGTCAGTACAGTTTCGCTTCAGAAAGCTTTCCTTGCAGATTATGAGCCATTACTGCCAATTAATAATTAAAAAATAAATAGGTGAATCGGTTCAACATCAGGAATAGTGAGAAGTCTCAGCATCTGTGTCATACACACTGAACAATGAGGACAAGTAAATTCTGTGCATCACAGATCAATAAATCTCCTATTTGAAACTGAATTAAAAAAAATCTGCAGTTCCAACAAGAAAATAAACTTGCTTTTGTTACAGATATCACCACCACAACAGACAATATCTGACTGAAGGTGATCTATATCAGAGGGTGTCTTTATTAACTCATGGGAAAGAAGGTTTCTAAAAAAGCCCATATGTGAAAGGTATGAAATATAGAACATTAAGACTTGAACAAAGAAAATAAATCTGTAAGATTCAAAGGCAACAGTCTTCAAATTCTTTTTACCACACTGTTGTTTTATAAAAATACAATCAGCTTCCCTAAGTTAATTGTGCTTTTTTCATTCCCATCCATAAGCACTCCTCCTGACACAGATCTAAGCTGTCCACCGATACTCCTTCCTATTTATTTTTTTTTAACCCAATGCCTGTATGTTCAGGATTTCCATTTTTACTGGAAGATGCTGACAACTCTTCCTTCCTACAAATTCAGATTACCAAACTGCTTGTACATCAACAGGCCTTGCACAAGGTCAGGGCTTCCTTGTGTAAAATGACAAATTAAGGCACTGAAGGCAGAAGCAAAGAGTAAGAAACTTGCCTCACTCTATATAGTTTCCTGCCAGTTTCTTCTTCTTCCTCTCCAACCTACCAATTTCCTGCTTTTCAGCTTATATGACCTCTTCTTCCTTCTACCATTAAATTAAGGTATTTTGGCTTATCAAACCCCAGGACCACTGAAGCAAACCACATTTCAGATGTGCAGTGGGCCGGGTGTGTGCTGGACGGTATCACTCGTGCTGTGTTCCTGTGTCGTCCACCCCCGCTGCCCCTCCCTGGCCATCAGAGCGCAGGAATGGAACCCGGTATTTTACGTGCACATCTTGTGCAACTCTACAGCAATCAATGACCTTCAAGTCAGACAGTACACACAAACACATTTCCTCTTCCCAATGAAACTACACAACCAGTCATGGTTTAATCACTACATGAGAACAACTGTACAACCCAAGAGTGGGACAGGATTACCCGTGCAGCACACAGCTACTATCTTTACCACCGTGGGGGTTCCAAGTTACAACTGAATATTGGGGTTTTCTTTAAAACTACATACGAACTCCTTGGCATCACAATATTCTTGAAAACCCATTCAACGCTACTCACAGTAGCACAAATTCCAACTTGCAGCGTTGGTCTTTGTTTCATCAACAGGCGGCACGGTCTTGCTACCACAGCTGCAGATCAGGAAATGCTAAAATTCTCCAAGTCCAACTGTTCCCACACCGGTACTCACATCTCCTTTATCTACACTCAGTGCTGAGTTACGAGCAATTCCAGATATGAAATACTAATGACAGCACTTCCCATAAACAGAAGCTTTCAAAAATGTCTTTTCTTTCACAAAGAGAGTACACAAAATTAGAGTGCTTGGGAAGATACCTTCCCGTAGCTTCCATTATCTCTACTGAAACGCCAAGGTGCATGCAGGATTTGAGAAATACAGTTTAATGAGTCACTCTCCTATTAGCAGTCAAATTCATAAATCTTACATCTTCAAAAGCTATCCTTGGGAGCCACGTAACCAGCAAGCTGGAACAAAGGGTAGCTCTATGGTGTTAAGAAAGTCGGGAGCCAGTGCAAGGAAATGCTACAGCTGCAACTGATGCAAGGAAAATCTTGTCAGAGGATGATATATCGAGCATGAGATTTGAAGAAGGTGGATTTTGTTTGGCTTTTAAACATGGAAAAATACATTGAACAGCCTTAGGGCCCAAAATCTGGACTTTTTCTGATTTCAGGCTTGCAGTTTATCACCAAAAGAGAAACAGATCACACTTAGAACAATGAACTGTAGTTGGCCCAGCAGCTATGTAGGTGCCCTTTAATGCCACCACGAGGAGGGAAAAAAAATGCATTTCATTATTAAACTTCAAAATTTTCATCAGGAATCTGGATGGCAGTGTGCCAAATGCTAATGCAAGCGACACTGAAGCACTTTATAGCAGAGGGCATAGAATCACCCGCCTGAAGCAACACTGACAGAGCTAAACTGTTAGTCTTCATGGAAAAGCTTCCCTTTGCACAGAAACCCCTCACCCCCTCAAAAACAGAAGAAATCCAAAGCCAACAAAAAATAGATCCAAATCCACAGATGTAGCAAGTTTAACATGTACTGTGAGGAACCACCAACTTTCTTATGCAAAGGTGTAACTCCTAGACAAAGCCTGTCCAAGGAAACAGCACACTACGCAGGCAGCAGAACACACACACGAAAGCAAACCCACAAAAAAGTGGATTTAACCGGTCTGTAAGATGTGAAGCACTGGATCTTTCATGTCAGAAACAGATTCTATTAATTTAGCCTTAAAAGCTTATGAAACAGAGCGAATATTTAAAATGGTAACCTCCATTTTTTCGTTTAGCAGAAAAATCTCCATTTAAACAATGTAATCAATTTGGTTCAGATAGTATACACACCACACTTCCCTAGGAGCAATTCAGAACATGGTAATTCAGATCTGTGGCCTTCCTTATCACAGCACCCTGCCTAAGTACTGTATTAAATCTAAATTCACGACACTGGACACCACCAGCAGTCAAAGCCTGAGCATCCCCCCAGGATGAGACAAGTTGTTTTTGCAGCACAAAGACAACAGAAGCTTTACTCTTCTCCTCTTTCTTAAGATTCAAAGTGCACACACAAAAACGCATCTGCTCGAGAAGCAGGAACAGAGTGCAACTTCCATTTGTTTCTGCTTGGAAGTGAGTTAGGGGAACGTTAGTTCTGGAGTATGGAAACACCCAAAAGGAATGAATACACTGTCGTTATCAAGCACGACACTGTACACTGTCACTGAGAAACTTTGAACAGCTCAACATTAAAAAGCAAGAACTTCTAAATAAGCATTCCTTCTGGCAGTTTATTCTTACCAAATGATTGCCATGGGTCAGAGGCAGTAGTTGCAACTGTGGATCCTCCCCAGGGATCAGTTTGGTTTGCAACAGCAGGAGGTCCCCAAGGCTCTGATTTCTGTGGGGCTGGGGCCGATGAGGGCAGGGCATCCATTAGGTCCAACAAAGTGGTATGCTGAGGGCAGGAATAATCTGAGCTTTAATCAAGAGCATTACCAGTCTGATGTACAAACCCATGAGAGTGAAGAAGCAATTATTATTTTTTTTTCCTTTTACACACCTGCATTGACTAGTAGTTTGAAATTTAACCCACATGGAAGAAGCTTTAAGCTAGACAACAAAGCAATCCCAAAAGCATAAAAGAGCTCAGTATTAAGCTATTTTGTGTTACTGTATTTCAGCTTTTGGCAGCATAACCAGGAATTTCTTAGTCGAAGGCACTACCTCCTTCTTTTTGGGAATTTTAATTGTGTCTCTGCGACTCTCCTCCAGAGCCATCTGTAATCTCAGATCATCTCCGCGTCTGAGGCGCTCCTCCTGCAAAGGAAATCAACACTGTTGATATAGACCACGAGCCTAGACTGCGCTGCTTGCTCCCTCCGGGTGTCCACCCCCTTGGCAGGACACCGCCAGGGAAGCCTGGGCAGTACTCCCTGCCGCTCTAGGAGCGATGCGCACCGCAGGCACGCACAGCAGGATTGCCAGGATTATTTGCTGTCACTTGTACATAACACAAGGGGAGAAAAAAAACTTTCTTGTAATTCTCACCTTAATGAAATAGAGGTCAGGAGCACCCCGACCCCGTAACCAGTGTAACAGTGTGATCATAACAACATCCTTTTTGCTGACTGCAATTTACCCTCGTGGTGTTTTACACCTAACAGGAAAGCTATAAATTCCAAAATTCAGCTACAATGCTAGAAACACCACAGAAGACAAAGTAAATATCCCATCTTTAAATTACTGTAATGTTCTTGAACACTCAAATCACCACTGAAGGACGTAGGGATTTAAACTTTTCCTGGCATTTGTCAGCTTTCCTCCACAACTGATGCAACTGTTATAAAGAACACTAAACAAATTAATCTAGCCAACTCCAGGCATAAGTTGTACATTTTTAACATCTGTAAACTACCACGTTTGTGCTACATTCAACTACTTTAAATATCTTTGCTTGCATCACATCTTTCAGAACTTGACTAATTCCCCAGCTGGTATTTCCCTTGCGATTTTTTTAAGCTATTTCAACTGATACATTCTGACTTTTATTTTATTGCTCAATAATGACAAAGTTTACTGGGTGCTAGTTTCCCTTTCCAAGCACAGAGATACTAATGCCTAACATACAGTGGTAAGCTAAAATTGTCAGAGGAAACCTCTAATATATCACAGATGCTCAGCAGGCTGACTTGAATTTTCACTCATAGCTGAGATTCCACAACCTTGTTATATATTAATAAGCAGTAAACTTTATCCACAATTCCAGCATTTACTCCAAATTCAGAATGAACCTCCTAAGAATTACCACAGTAACACAACCTGTATGATAGATTAGGAGACAAGTTACTCCAAACCAAACTCTTTACTGATCTTATTACTTTGCGTCAGGTCACCCTTCTGTTCCAGACAATCTCACCAATTCAGGAGATCACTCAAAATTTCACTGTAATCAGAATTCACTGATATTTCTTATGCTGGCCCCATTAATGAAGGTTTTCAGGACTAGTCATGTTTCCAGTTCTTCCTAACTGAAAACATCTTCAGTAATGTGATGATTAACATCCTCCCACACAAAGTCTTCTTGCAAAGTGACTGTCATCTTCCACTAGTCTCAACAGCTCGGAGGCTGCAGTTACTTTAAAAAGAGATTAAAAAAAAATAAAAAATAAAAGAGCAACATCTTCCGAAATGGCCTTTCTCTCCCCCTATTCCACCTGGAGCAAAGCCAAGCTGCCACTGAAAAGAAACCAGAATTGTAGTCTCAACTATCAAAGCATAGACATTTTGGAAAACCTACACGGGAACTGACCTGCTCCGCCACTTCCCGGCTCATCGCCAGCGCAAGCTGCAGCTGGAGCTCCTCTTCTCCACTTGTCTGAGGTCGGGCCTGCTCGAGCTCCGAGGAAACTCGAGGGGATGTAGCTGTTGGGAGAGAAAAACCAGCAAGTTTAACACCAAACAACAAAAAGATAAACCAGGTTTGATTAATCCTCTGACCAGACCACCCCACTTTCACACAGCCACTCTCAAAGGTCCCCAGTGCAGTGACAGGCCCTCCAGGTGCCAGCAGCCACTGACTGGTGATGACCATCAGCTACCTGAACCATCAGAAATAAAGCTGGAACCAAGGCTGAGGTTAACAAGCCAGAACAATTAAGCAGGGAGAAGTATGCAAGGCAGTTCAATTGCTTTAAAGGAAAAACATTCCTGGAAAACAAAGACTTTTTGTGTTAGAGGGGCTGTCACATCAAGAAGTATCACCAAGGAATGCTGGATACCCTCTCTCTCAGTGTATCAGAGTTTCAGGGGGTAGGACATTGACTTTAAAAACCACAGAATTCATCGTTCAAGTAAACATTTGTTGATATTTCTTACATCTTCTAATGTCAGTAAAAGTTTGCTGGGAGTTGGCTAATACCAGGGTAAAACTGGATACCACCCACTTTTCTGTAAAATAATACAGTCTTAACGGGACAGATAAAGAACTATTCTTAACTGCTCAGAGACAAACAAACCAGCTATTCATACTCTAAATTTACAAAAATACTGCATCATTCTCTGTGTTAAAAAAAAGTTTGGTATCTATGTAGGGGGGCGGTTTGGTTTTTGTTACTGGTTGGTCTTTCCTTGGATGAAGACCTTTGCTAGCCAAGAAGGGGCTGGTAATCTCCCCCACTCCTCCCTGAATATCAGCCAAGCCTGACAGCTAAAATACACAATTTCTCAACACACAAATATTATTTTCTGCATGTTTTCACTACAGGAGCATGCAGAAATTCCCATCCTAATGGGTTTTTCACTATATTGTAATTAAACAATTTTTGTCCCCTCTCTCTCACAGATAATTCTATAGCATCCGAATAATTTATACACAAATTTTATCTTTCTTTGTCAAGGAAGTTTGTATTTAATGGTTAGAACAAGAATTAGTTGGGCAAAATATATATTGCCATTTAATAAAAAAGCATCCAGCAGGCCCGAAGGACGGTGACTCTCTGGACATGAGGGATGACCTTTCCTTTCCCTCGTACACCCAGTGTGCTGTCCCATCCCACTCCGTTTCTAAAGGGACAAATTAGTCACTCGGAACGATTCCTTCCAAGTTGTGCTGATCCTGAAGCTTTCAACCAAACAAGCTCCTTACTTCAAACTTATGAAGATGTTACTCGTACCTCAATTCTATTGCTTTTTCAAACTCTCATATAAAGTATCCAAATTTAGTCTGCTTCATGAGTACTTTTTGCTCCAACAGGCACAGACAGGCTCTCCAATATTTTCTATGGACTACTACAGGCTTAAAGTAGGAATAAATGGGGCATCAGGTAACAGGATGTCTGACAGCATGGAAAATACAACTTTAAAATGTTTGCAAAGTTTGAATAGTCTGAAATATTAAAATAAAGAGAATTAAAAAGATAAAACTCAACATGAAGTTACCAAAAGATGGCCCCGACACAAAACCTGAGATCCTTCTCTGATTTGTCAGTCAGAAGGAAAAGCAGGAAATTAATCTGTGTGGACTCAGCAAAGCGTTTTATGATGCCGAACAGGATGTTACTGTTAAACAGTGGGCAGCTTAAGAAATGAAATAGGTAAAGAACCAGCTGAAGAAGAGATTAGGTCACACTGCCCACCACAAGGAAGTTTACTAACAGTTTCTCAAGAACTGGCTTTAAGATAAATCTTAAGAAAAATTATGTAATAAACACATGCAAGAGTTCTGGGAAAATGCAAAGAAAAATTGCCAAACTAGGGGCAGAAACAGGAATAGTTAGAAAACAGATGACTGAGAAAGGAACAACAGAAATGGGATTATACAGAGAAAACTTCTTTGATGACCATCTTCTGCTAATTGAGGGCACCAGCTGCAAGTGACAGACACGTAGAGAACTTTCTTTAGTACCAAAACACATAACTCCCAGCCACTACCCTCGTACCACTATTCCTAACGTTACTACCGCACCCCAGCGTAAGTCAGAACTCATCTAACACACCAAATGCAATTCCCTTCGGAACTGAGAACCCTACGGAGTGAGAAGAGCTGTTGAAGATAAAGGGGCAAGAACTAATGGTATAAATTGACCATGAATAAATTTGAGATACAAACAGAAAGAAGCAGCTTTCCAGCACTAATTATTAGATGGAAAGAGTCACAAGTGGTTTAAAATCAGAGCTGGATAAGCATACCAATGGGACACCAACACAGTCACCTGAGAACCGATGGCAACTGGACTGCCACCAGGCAGGTACCTTCTGGTCTTGTTTCTTTAACTGCAATTGTGGGAAGAACACGATTTCCTGCACTTTTTGCACAGGAGTTTTTCCTTCTCTGTTGACATAACTACATTCCATAACAACTAAGAAGCTGACAGTAGAATGACTTTAAAATGATGTGAAATGGGTTAACTCCGCTGATCTGCCTCCCATTTCCACATGAAGGACTACTTACTGAAAGTGCTCACCAGTTCCAGCTTTTAACAGCACACAGGGGTTTTGCACTAAAAACCTACACGAAGCAGGGACTGCATCCTGCTCCAAGCCTCGCACTCACCCTCCCACAGTGGGTCCTCGCCTGCCAGCCAGCAGGGGAAGGGCAGGCTTGCTTTGGCAGAGAGCTGCATTACCTCACAGCTCCCAACAGAGACCAGCATTCAGCAGCTCCAGGATCCTGAGACAGATAATAAGGGGTCTCACAAATATAGCTTATTTCTTTTCACTTTTAATCTTTTCAGCAATTCATTCTACTTGGTTTTATGAACTCTAAAACACACTTTAGCGCTCCTTTTATAAAAAAAAGAAAAGTGTCACTTTTAAATTCTTCTTTGGGCCTCACATTAGAGAACATTGACAAAAATGTTGCTGTTTTACCTTTAAACTTCTGCAGTGGTTATAAAACCATCTACATTAAGTAGCTGCCAGCATATTTTTTGGAAAAGGATTAAGGGAAATTCAAAGCACTGTTCTTGGTAGTAATCTGACATGTTTTATCCAGCAACTTCACTCCTAAATTCCTGCAGTATTGTAACTGCCCTTCTATACTGGCCTCATCCTGCACTACCGTTTAGTCACAAGGATCCAGCATAAAGGTTATTGCCTTAGTAACAGTATCGCTGCCACACAAAGCATCTCTTATCCCCCAGCACATGACAGTTAACTCAGATGTTTATGTAAGATGGGACTCAATAGATCAATTCTGACCTGCTAAGCCCTGCTTTGTTGCTGCTTTGAGAATCTGGAGATCCCGGCTCCCCCAGGCTGCCCAGAAGCAGCTGCGTGGGTCTCTGGTTCTGCCGGGAGAAATGCCACCACGCTGTCTTCTCAACAACCCTAGCCGCAGTGCAAGGAAATCATTTCCAACCTCAGTTAATCACTAAAGCAGGATTCTGCTCCACCATCTGTCTCTAGCACAGGCTATGACGTCTTTCATATGTATTTATTGGTAATTTACTCTATTTTGGCTATATTAGAAGCCTGCTGCAGATGTCTATAGGTTTGGTTTAGTGAGCTAAAGTGTACATACAGTACACAGCTAGAAAGCAGAGTCATTGCCTACATTAATGACAAAAATCAGTCCCAGCATAAAAACCAGGCTGGGTATTTTCATTCAGAAGCGTGTGCTTAGTTTTTTTGGTGGCTGTTTTATTTAAATGTCATTCTAGACCAAGTGATGGCACAGAGTGCCACAGAAAATAAGCCCCAGCTTTGTAATTTGCAGGTGGCATTCTTCAGAACAGAATTTAGTTCTTAGTCACATTTGTTCAGAAAGAAAAGCTGCTTCCTCGCTCAATCGGTACGCCTACAAAAGTAGACAAAACCAAAGCTGACTTGAAAAATGAGAATAATATCAAGGTAAGAACTTGGAAACTGACAGCAATTCACTCGGGAACCATGCAGAGATCCCATTTGTTAGTCTTCAAAGGAAAGATTATTCAAATAAAGGTGGGATATTTCAAAAAGCCAATCAAAGTTCCCAAATTATGAAAGTGCATGTGCAAACTGCTTCATCAAGCAGGAACTGTGTAATCCACCTTTCCATCAGGAATTAAAAAAGATTTTTCAAAGACAAGAAGAGAATCAATAGCACCTGTTAATGTGATGCAGTGGAGCTGATCAGCCTTACTGCATGATTTCTAATTGTGCTGAAGCAGACAGAGCACTCTGAAATTCATTTAATACTGAACAAATCCCTACGGCTTGTTTTGGTTAAAGAGCATTTTTTTTCTCTCAGGTGATCCCTACACTCATCTTAATAGACACAGATAATTTCTTACAGCTACAGAAGCCTGGTTACACCAATGGCATTTCCCATCTTTATTCAGAGCACCAGAAAAATAAAAGCATGAGGAGAGGATTAGATCAAGCTGTCAAGTGACATCTGACAAATAACATAGGAGTCTACCAAATTCCTTCAACACCCCAAAATACAGAGATTATCCACGCAGCTCATCCAGATTCATTGCTGGATGATATGCCATATATTCCCTGACTAAGATGGAAGGCCAGAGAGGTATTCCAAGCTGTAAAGATGCAGAACAGATTGTAAGAAAACTTAAAAAAACCAAGAATTTCCTCTAATATCAAACTCAAATTAGTAATTCCTCCGAATTATTTACTACTCCAAGCAAAAGGGGAGACAAAGCTGAAACAGATGAGTGAACACAAACTTGTTGACACTTCACAAAACTGCTTTTAAACAGTCAATGTGAGTTATCATTGGAAATATTAAAACTCTTCACTGCAGCTAAAGAAAATTGCTCCCAAAATCTTTATAGGAAAGGTTAACAGACTTGGCATTTCCAACAATCCATAAAAGCTCTTTTCAGTCCATCTTTCACCAATCTTTTCTCAAACGGGCTCTATGTATAATGAATCTGATTTCTCAGCCGAGCGGCCCACCTTTGGCTAAAGCGCTCCTCTGAAATCAGGTCACACTGTGCACATTGCGCTGTTCCCTACTCTGCCGCATTGGTGTAAATGAAATCAGGACAATCCAACACGCACCAGCCTTGCTCTGCCAACATTTCTAAGTGCATCCCAAACCCAAGGCAGCAGAGGGCCAAAGGAAAGGACATGTGTACAACCTGAAGAGCAGTTAGGTCCTGGTTTAAGCATTATAGGACTTAAAAAGCAGGGCTTCAGTAAACTCCATTTTAAAACACAAAGGAAGTACAGGGAGAGGACCAGCATTTTCCAGGGATCCTTCAAAGGTGAAACTAACTCACAGTACCTTCTGCTGACAGGGAGGGGTGCCCAGGAATTGGCTGTGTCAGTCACCTCCCTCCAGGTAGAGGATTTTTCTGTCATTTTTCCAGCTCCTGTAACACCCCCAGGCACAAGAAGCTGCAGCAGACGACACTGCTTCCTGCACAGCCACAGCTCAAAGCCAACACAACCAACCTGCTCCCAAGACTGCGGAGAAGAGCAAGCTAATCCAAGTCCCTGTACTCCTGCCCCGTCTCCTAAGAGCTGCTGCAGGCCGGAGGTGCTCGAGCACAGCGTTTTGCAGGTACCCTGAACTGTCGGCCACACAGCACAGACTGTGGGCTCCGCTTCTGCCAGCCCAGGGCTTCAGCATAGCAACAGAGTAACGCTGCTATGCGAGCCTCTTCTGAAAGAACACTTTAAAAAGATAGTTACTAAATGAAGGACTTTATCAAGACCAGTTACTCTAACAAATGCACTCCCAGGCTTGAAACAGCATCCCAGTTCAGGCTTACAGACTTCTATATTAAGAACACCCTACTTTTCCTCATGCAGCCACAAATCCAGAATCCTATTTAAGTGGTCACTGGCAGCTGTAGGTGAAACAAGGCTAGGAACAAGAGGCTGAAGTTTTTAAAACTGACTAATGTCTCACATAAAGCCAATTTTTAGACATAAAGCCAGATTAGGGGTGCTGAACTATATTGCTTCAAAAGATTTCAAATATTGAGTCTCTCCTCTCCCCAGCAGGTTTAGTTTCAGCATCACACAAGAACAATCCCTTAACATGAAATAAAACCTGAAACCAGATTTCATGCAACTCCATATGATTTACGCATTTTCCAAAATAAATAAAAGCTTTATGTATTTTACCATGGAATATTTAATAGCTCCTAATCTGAACACATATTGTCCTGTCTTAAAGCTGGAAGGTAGCCAACCGTCCCCAGGATGTCAGAAATTCTTGACAAGATGGAGGTTAGGAGGAGTTTTGTTTTTGCTTTTAGCTTTACAGTATCTCTCTTGGCTTCCATTTACAGATTACGAGACTAGATAGCAAAAACAGACTCTTACAAACGTTTGCATCAACAGTCAGTAATATTCACATGCCATAACGTACTCTCTAGAACTATACAAGCTTTACAGCTCAGAGATCTTCAGGGACAACAGAGTCATTAAGGCAAAGCTTTGGGGGACAGGATTTTATTAAAAACTATTATGCTTCACCATTTCCCTTTCCACAGTTCCTAAAGGATTGTTAGAGATGAGATTAAAATATCTGCAAGGAAATGCTGGAAATGTCCTTACTCGCCAGCGTGTCGGGCCTGTAGCAGTGAGGGATGATAGTAAATCAGTCAAGAGATTCTTTTCCGTCTGGAATTCTCTCACACTATACAGGCTATCAATACTGCTTGTATTTTTTCATAAAGGATAAATCCGGGACACAAAGACCAGCAGCTCTACAAGAAAAACCTTTCTGGCTCAACATCAAATACAAAACCCAATTCTTATTACACACTCTGAGATACAAGGCTACACATACGCTTAAGGAGCTAGAGAAGAGCAGTAGTTTGAGCACCGCAGTGTTTCCACTCAGTGCTGTCCAGTGCAGCTAATTCAACATTCTGAAAAAAACAGAACAAAAAAGGGTCCACTGACTTATCCAATATTGCACTTTCAGTAACTGACAGAAGGGGGAAGAAATCCCTCACGCACAATCCCAACACGTTATCCGCTGGAAGTCACTTGTTCTGCTAGTGATCTGTCCTGGAGAAACTATTAAGCTCTTGCAGCCAGCTCAAGCTTCTTTTCTTCTGCAAGAAAGTATTAAAAGTGAGGAGACTTTATAGCCAAACATAATCTTTTCAAGTAAGGGGAATGCATTCAGCTAAGAATTCTCAAAATCTGTAATCCCCACCCATTGTGTCTAGCAAGGAAAAGGAAAATGTGCTAAAACCAAAACACCAGGAGATGAAACATTTAATTTGGCTATGCTGGTAAAAAGGCTGTTATGCTCACAAACTTTATTCATATTTGAATGCTAATAGCACACGCTAAATACTTAGCGAAGAGGGTAGATGTACATTTTTAATAGGCAAATCTCATGCTATAAACTGCGAATCTAAATGCCTCTGATCTCCTCTTCAAAGGCTCAAGGGAGTGAAAGACAATTCTACCAGAATATACAGTACAGCAACCGCATCTTAAAACTGTTATAAGGAGAGTATTTCCCAGGAGCTGAGCACGACTTAATTCCTTTTACATAGTTTACTGAATCCATGTTTTCAGAACAAAAGAAGGGTATTGTTATAGAATAAGAAGAAACATGAAGGATAGAATCTCCTTCACTTTAAATAATGAAAAGCATCTTTCCCGTTAAATTTAGAAGGCACAAGAATAACCCTACATTTATGTAACATTAAATGTCTGGATTTTGATGGAACTCCTTCCTCATTTCCCAGGATAAAGGGACAAAGCTCTACAAAGTTTTCCATTATCGGAAGCACTCGGCACAGCTGTTTTGTAAGGTGGTTTGCTTTGCTATACTCAATGAAACCATACAAGAAACATACTAAAACTTCAAAAGATACAGATCATAAAAACTAATAACCATCTGTATTTTTGCTGATAGATAATTAAGACCAGGAGAGTCTACAACAGAGGAAGAACTTAAAGGAAAAAAAAAAAGCCCAAGATTTCTAAAGCTTCTTATTTATATGCTTATGAGGGAGGAGAAAAAAAGATAAAGAAATCATTACCTCAAAAGCTATCCTGCAAATACAGATACACAGCAAAGTCATACGATAGAGAATCCCGTAAATCAACACTTTGTACCAACAGAATAACAAACCTGCTTCTTGACATCTAGTCCTCCATTAAAATTCTTAAAATGTCACAGGAACAACAATTCAGCAACACACCCTGAATTGCTCAATCCATGTTGGGAGGAATAGTTTGAAGCCTCTGGTAGCGTTTAACATGACAAACAATAGTTACATGCACTAATTAAAGTTAAGAGCTGATGAAGAAATAACCCTGTGGAACAAACCGAAGGTGTGCTCAGCAGGTCCATCAGCATACACTATAAACAATATTTCAAGCTAACTCCTAACTTAAGAATTTTGGTTGTAGTTTACAGACCTCAAAAGAAGAAATATTATTGTAGCGATAACAATATACAAGTTCTTTAAAAATTCATACTGAATCAATGTTTAAGTATGGTTATTACAGAAAAACTAAGATGTTTGTGATTTCACTGTTAAGTAAGAGACAAAATAAAAATTCTCATACCTGGCAACTTCATGCACTTTTTTTGAACCTCACATCCTAAAAGCATTTCCTTTTGAAAATAATATGTTTTCCTCTTCTTCTCTGTAGCTGCAATTGGACAGGGATTTTCTTCACCCTGGCTTGATCTGTCCCGCTACTTCCTACCACCTTCCACAAAAAACGTCCGTACATGTCAGGGGTACTGACATCATTCTCAGATTTATAATTTGAGAAGCGCTTTGGGACACAGGACATGACAAACTTCAGATTCTTAAAACTGGTGCTCAATCGATTCACCACACTGGCTCAGTTACAGTCCTCCACACACTATAAGCATTCATTTAAAGAAAAGATTTTTCCTTCAGAATTAGACCACAACCGCTGACATTCCAGCCAAAGCAGCTTTCATCAGATCATTACTTATATTAAGAAGGATTTAGTGCCAAATCAGGCCTCTTCCTAACATGACAAGGAGTTTCCCCGAGCAGTGGTAAAAAGAAACCATTCTTCCCACATCACTGCATTATTTTTTTTAAGAATGAAATGTAGTATTCAGTACTGATTCTTGCATACCAAATGCTGATAGTACAAATATTTAAACACAGACATATTCAAAGGATTACTACTCTAAAAAGTGCCAAGCAAGCAATAAAGGAAATTAAATACCAATACTCTTCCCAAAGTAAAATAGCAGCAATATAAAGAGTGTAGAAAAATGATCCAGGAATTACTCTGTATTTCTAATTTTTTCTTGAATTATACTGAACAAAAAGAACCCAACACAAGAAGTTTTCAAGCACTCCTTTTAAAATTAGAAAAATTAAAAAATCTATTTTCAGTCTCCATACTGAGCTTGGGGTCTATCACATCAAACATTGGAACATGTTCACAAAAGCAGCCTGACAATGCTACCTTTGGGAACGGACAGTAAACAACTGCTTTTTGAATTGACTTAAATCAATACACACATCCTCTCCAAAACAAACATTTAACCAGTCATTTGAAGAGACCTTAGTGTCACTGAGCAGACCTACAAAGACTCAGCCACTGCAAAAAGCCCCTTGCAGGCAGCATATTAACCCTCCTGGCAGGCACCATCTACTCTCACATCTAACAGTAAATTAGAATACAAAACCTCTCAAAAGAAAAGGAAGAGAAACTTCTTTTATGTGTGTTTCCTTGTACTTACAGCCATGGTAAGATGCTGGGGATCCTCCAGACTTTCCATATTCTTGCTCGGAATAGCTGGTGGATAGGTTTGGCTGACTGGAGCCTCGGCCGAAGGTGATCTGATTGCTGCCCACTCCAGTGGCCACCTGAGCCATGCGTTCTTTGGTCTTCAGGGCTTGGGCCCTCTCTGTCTTGAGTCGTTCGTCATCCTTCAGAAGAGACACTAGCTGCTTGGATTTCTCCCTCACATTGATGCCCTGGTCTTTACCGTCTCGATCAATATACTGAAAATCTTTCAATGTCTGGATAGCAAAAATATTCTCTTTACATTGCTGCGCCACTCTCTCAGAACCAGTTTTAATCAGGTAATCTAACAGAGTAAGGGCCTTGTATACGTGTCGCCAGTTCTTGCCATGGTCATTCAGTCGTTTCCAGATCATGCTCATAATTTCAGAAAAGGCCACAACATTGTAAGTCAGATCTGCTATTTCAGTCATTAATGAACTGGAGGGACCCCAAGGGTCATTAGAGGTCGCTTCCCGAACTTTTATTTCGGCCTCTGAATAATTGTTCACAATGTTCTTCATCTGCCGTCTAATGGACGAAGTCGTCATTTTTATTTCCCTTTTTGACAAGACAGATGCCAGAACACAAACAAACAAAGGGCTATATTTGCTCTTCTAGGAACGTTTCTGAACTGTGGAGGCTCGGTATCACTGGCTTACTTGTAGCACGTTCCACTACAATCATTTCCTCTCTTCAAGAGAACGACACGAGAAAATGAAAATCATGACCTGAGTAAGGAAAGAAAACAAAGCATGTTAGTTGTGTCTCTAATTATTCCTACATGGAAAGCAATCTACATACACTTTTGAGAAATTTTGCTAGTTAACTGATGAATTTTCTTCCTGAATTTCTTCAGGACATCTGATTTGTGAAAAGAACTTGCTCTTCTCACTAGTTACAAGAAACCTTGAAGATTAAAAACCTGAACTGCTGAACAAGACAAAAGCAAGAAAATAACCACGCTGATGCAAATGCCAAATTTGAAAAGCAAAACAGAAACAAAGTCCAAGAAACGACTTATGGATTTAGTTTCCAACGAGGTAAAACCTACCTAGCACTTTTAATTACAGAAATTACAATGCTAGCTCAAAGAGCTGAGACGAAACTACATTAGAAATTCCCTGGTTAGCAGCCATTAGCCTCCCTCTGCAGTCTGCCACCATTGCTGTAGGAATCCGCATACTGATACAATAAGCAAACTTCCTAAAAATTAACCAAGCTGTATCTGAAACGTCAGGTAAGCTTAAAGCATGCTCAGTTTCAGGGCAGAGATCTTGAACAGTGCCCGGCATTCAGCTGAGGCCTAGGGAAGCGAAATGAGCACCAGCACAGCACACTCCAACTCAAGGTGACCTCTAAGGCTAAGCAGATTAAAGGGGAAATTATTTTTTCCAAATGCATTTACTTTGTCCATTTGACAACACTCATCAGATCGACAGTTTCTGCTCCATGTGTCTTTCACACAGCACAGAAGAATTTTTAATTATATGAAAATGGAACTGTAAAACCAAAATGACTGGCAAGGAAACCCAAGGATAAGCTCTGGAGCTGGAAAGCTCTTTCAATTATTTATTCAAGGTCACTGTTTGAAGTAAACAGAGGCCTATTAAGCTTTAGAATACATTACTTGAGTAAACTGGCAGATTTTGCTATTACATTAACACAGTTACAACAGTCTTTGATATTCACCAGTTGCATGAACACTGAGCATTGATTCTCTAACGGAACTTGCCACATTAATAGAGCTTGCACATTCAAGATGCCCTCTAATAACATCTCTTCAAACACTCCAGAGAAGCAACAGTATCACTTACAAAAGACAGGGGAGAGAAATAAAGCCCAGATTTCAAGCCCAACATTGTTCCCATTTAGAATGAAAGCAGAAGAATTAAGTATCAACTCGAACAACATACAGCTCGATAATTACTTTCTCAGCGTAATGACATTCCCCTTCCTGGAAAACCATTCTGGACAAGTTAAACTACCGCAGAACAGGTCCAATGAGTTACTGTATTTTATTTTGTTCTACTAAAGTTAACTTTTGGCAGAATAAAAAACTAGTATGACATCATGGAAAATTAACTTTAAAGGAGATCACCACTAAACTTCAGGTAAACTGCATCATCCTGGCATTCTCCCCACTATTTAAAACCAGCTGTAGAAGAATGTTCATCTCTTGTCAGATGGCTAGTAGCAACAGAAATAAAGAGAGGCATCTTCTCCTCAGGCACTTACAGGTTTGTGCATTATAAACCCAGAATCTGAAAAGGCTGATCCTACATAAATAAACATTCCCAGGTACTCATGACTGCTGCTTCACTAACACTGTCCATATCTGCTGGCTCACCTGCCCTTGCGGTCACTCGCCAATGCAACACTCCCAAAAGATGAGGCACCAACAAAACAAAACAAAAAAAAAAAAGACTCAGCAGATTCAATCTTTCTCCCTCCCTTTCAATTCAAGATTCTTTTCAAATTTGACTAATTTATTTCCATTTGGCCACTTTATTATTTAGAAACTATCTGGAAAAGGGAGCATTTGGAAGGGCACTGATCTCTGGCAGGACACTTCACTGGGAACAACCCTTCACTGTGAGAACCAACCATTTACTCCTAACCCTGTTTCCTGTCTTTTAACCCACTGAAATCTAGGAAAAACATTCTTGTCTTATGAGTTTTGCTTCTGTAAAGGCCAGGGATGAAAGGCCTTACCAAAATATTTTTAAAAGTCAAGGACGCTACACAAGCAAATGCCTCACCTACGTATACCTCCCCAACCAAGGAGAGAGAAGTTTGGTTTATTACTTGTTACAACTTCACAAGCTTTTGAAAAAAATCATTTTAATACCACATATGATATTTGGAAAGGTAAATTTTACAGTTCATTGCAACACCTGCTGGTCCTAAATAACACCAACTTTGGCCAATGAAATAAATACCTGAAGAATTAATCATCAGCAGGCACCCGGACAGTCAGGGTGCAATTCCACATCCATCCCGAGCTCATCGTAAGCCAGCACCAAACCCAGAAGCTTTCCAACCCTCCAACCGCTCCCCTTTTCTCTCTCTTGCATCAAATCTAGCAATTACACCACAGCACAGTAAAACTAACCAACTTAAAGGCTTGTTAGCCCTGGTTTGTTTTCTGTCCATCAGTGAGCTGATCAGGCTGCACAGACACGGCCACACGCTTTGCTGCAAAGGTGGACGGTGAGAAGAGTAAAAATGATCCAACTCTGGCCTCACTTTTCAAGGTGCTGATTAAATAGAACCTAAAGCTGTCAAGCTCTGAAAAAACAGCACCAGAAAGTGAAGAGTCTTCATTCCTGCCCAACTGCACCCCATGCACTAGGAACCCACGCACCTGGTTTCAGTGAAGAAACCAAACGAACAAAGGCAGGACCCACGGCCCGGCTGTGCTCTCCATACAGGCTGCAGCTACATCAAGGAAAAAAAAAATATTTGTGGTTTCGCTGTAAAGCACAGGCAAGAAACAGAACAAAAATTACAGCCTCACTGAGTGCAGAAATGGTTTGGAGAGAACTCCATTATTTGGGAAATGCTTAGGTTTACGTTTAGGGTTTATTAGTTAAATTACCAACAAAGCTACACCCCCAGAACAAGTGAGCCTGGAGTACACACGTGTGCAGGAGGCCAGCTGATGGCAGGCCCACTCCCCAAAACTGGAAGCTTTGCAAGGGTGAAGTTTCTGAAGAAGGTTACTAGCAGAGAATAAGTCTGGAGTAGTGCTTTGGAAAAACAACCATAGAGCAAACATTTCAAGAAGATAACACATTGGACTAAGTGAAATGAGCACTTTTCACTCTTTCAGAAAATTAAAGATTTTGATGACATGATTCTTTACCTTCATATCTTTGATTCATAAAAACAAAGGTATTTAATGAGAATCACATTAATGTCTGTTTTTTCCTTTTCTCGATGGAAAGATGATAGATTTTTTTTTTTTATTCTCCCTCCCAATCTCATCACACTAACATTTGAGATGATGCTTCTGGCCATAGCCGTAACCCTCACGGAGGGCTCTGTATGCCTTTCAGTACCTGCTTTACAAACTCTCGGCTTCTACACCACACAGACAATAAGTTTTACTTTATTAGTACAGGTCATGGAACACTGTAACAGCCTATATTATGGTTAAAAAGATCAAAAAAGCCAAATATCCCTACTGCATAAAAGTGAGAAACCATTTCTAACGCATTATAAATACTTACACAGAAAGTTTAATTTTTTTTTCCAGAGACCTCAGTGAATTAACTTCTCACAACAAACCACAAGGAAGTACAATGCACTTGCAACTTCAGCAAAAACCTGAGTTTGCATTTTTAACCATACAGTTGTAAAGGAAGCAGAAGCTAAGACCAGTTGATTAAAGCTGCTACTCCTGGCTAACAACAGGAAAAAGGTGAACAGCTCGAATAGATTTCTTTCAAAGGTTAAGCAGAGAGGGGAAGAGGGAGTTGTTGGTCTTGTTCAGTTTAGGTGAGCCTTCCTCATCTTCTCTCCCCTGGCCCCTACAAGCCATTTTCTCTATTTTATGAGCAGCTTGTCACTTCAAATAGACAGAAAAGCAACCATAAAATTCTGTAGACAAGAAGGTGAAGCTTACTTGTGCTATCCAGGGTAACCTGGAGAGGAATACCCCATTTCCTTCTCCCTGTTCCAATAGTTTCATTGCACAAAAAACCTCGATGTATCCAAAAAAGCACGGTGAGAATTCAATGTGCAGGAGGCAGGAATTCTTGACTGAACTTCTCAACATTTCTCTCTCACAAGAGATTAAATTCAGTAAATGAAATCTACATGAGGAAACCATCTTTAATCTGCTAAGACTGACACAGAAATGAGGCCAAGCCACAAAATCCTTAATAAACTTTGGTCAAAGAAACAGCCTTACAAATCCACCTATATACAGGCTTTCAGCAGAATCCATTCAGATCTCTGGAATGTAAAACTCAAACCAGGGTTTGTCTGCACTGATAAAATGCGCTTCATATCAAGCCTGAAGGTAAATATACACATAGTCCAGCTAAGTATGGGTCAGAAATACATTAAAAGCCTCTAATATCAAGTGGGCAATGTGTGAAAATTAACATTAAACGTAAGAAGTGTGACAGAAATTTGCATAAAATTAATTAACAATATTATAGACAACACATATAAACTAGATTAGACATTTACTGTAAGCAGCATGCATAAAAAGTGAATTTTTTAAAACAGTTATTAATTCAGCCATTCTGTGATTTCGAGGCAGTCTCTGCAGAATCTTAACCTACATAAAAACATCCCCCCTTTCATGAAATACATGGAGAGTTAACTACAAGTTTTCATCCAAAGATACATACTGCAATTACAGATTTTTCTGGTCATCACTAGAAAATACACTCAAATGGCTCAAGCAGGTTCCCATACTCCGTTCACAGGACAGTCCTCGACAGCCATGCTGGCAACCACGAGACCAAAACGCTGCCATCCCAGGGGCATAGGTGGACTATCTGGAGCCAGCCAGGCTACTGCACAGCTCTGTATTCTGAATGCACATCTGCAGTACCAAGGGATCCGAACAGTACCATGCAGGATATTTGCACCCCACTATAATTTCAAAGGAATTTAAGTGAACTATAAAGCCTTGAAGAGCCACCAAGAGCCTCTCCTACTCAAGACGTGCTGCAGGCAGCTGCTCTGAGAAGTTCCAACGTGTTAAAAAGCCAAATCACATACCTTACCTCTAAGGTGTGAATACACACAAGTAGCTAGAGATCTGCCCTCCTTGCTATCAGGATGGAATGACAGACGCAGGTGATCCCCAAGGACCCGTATTCCAGGATAAATCAGAGAACCCAGGGCCTGGAGAGTGCTTCTCGCCAATCTGCAAAGAATCAGGCTAGGAGGAAAGCACTGCCAGATGCTGACTAAGGAAGAAGCTCCCCCAGACAGACAGACACTAACACTGCACCTGCACAGAGCAAAAAGCACACTCAAACACAACCCCAATCGTAACAATGAGACAGCTTCTATTTATGGCAAAGAAAAAGGATTCCCATTGCCTGACACTGTAAATTCACAGTTTTCTTGTGATAGCTCGTTCTGTGTATAAATCCAAACCCACCATGCTTTTAGAAAGTCTCATTTTCTGCAAACAGGAACTAGAAATCTTTGACAAAAAAAATGGAGCACAAGCCTCCATTTAACATTCAGGAATATAATAATCCAGAAAAAAATATACCAAACACATGTTTCTTATACTGCATCCCACGCTGCTAGAGAAATTTTCAAACTTAGGAATCTTTTTTTCTCATATTCAAAAATAATTCTTACAGAACAACTGGATGACCGGAGGATATCATTATACTGCCTACGGTATAATTTCCTACCGCAGTACAAACATTGTTCCCAAAACCAAACAGGAAGAGGGGCAACTGTACATTGTGGTCACTTGGAGAAGCGTGCTAAGAGAAGCAAAGAAGCTTGGCACTATACATAAAAGCCAACAAGCAGCACACTTACTAGCTCTCTCTTGCTATTGTAGAGCAGAGAAAACAGCAATTCATGTGAATAAAACAGTAAAATGAAGACACTGCAATTACCACCAATGCCCTTCCTCAACCTTCAAAATTATTTAGGAAATGAGTTACAAATACAGATTGGCAAATGGCTTGAAGAACAGGGTTAACTCCAGAAAAAAGGTTCAATTTCCATTTTTCACAGCTTAAATGCTTGTCTTCTTGAGAAGAGGAAATGGTTCAAAATTAAAAGTTTTGGAAGCTTTCCACTCCCTTTTACAAATGAGAGAACAAGGCCAGCTTTCACAGACAGCAGGTGGCCAAATTATTTCTTTATTTAAAGAGTTAATACTGAACGATAATTCTCCTTCAAATTTATGAATATTCATGAATCCCAAGGTTAGATTCTACACTGATTTTACAGTCATGCCTCAGACTCACAGAGAAAAACCAACTCCAGCTTGAACAGCCACTTAGCTGTAGAACAGTTTTACACACACAAATTTGCTCAAGTTTTCTCTAGTACACCTCTCCTTACTACGTGTCTGCTTCAATTACCAGGGCAGTATTTGAGCTCAGCAAAGAGCTTATCTCATTACTCACAGAGTCTACAGACAGCAGAGGGCAAGAGGCAGAAATCTAACTTCCATCTCACAACCGAGAACACTGTAGTGCTACCTGGCCACTTTAGTTTGGGATCCACCAAGCCAGGGTTGCTGGTGCTTTGACATTCGCGGTTACATTTCACTTTGCAGCCTATAACGCAGCTGGAATTATTGACGGCGTGGGAAGCAGCTGAAAATACGGTCTGAAGGGCTGTGAAAGGGAACAGCCTCTGTAAGAGCCATGCAGATCACCACAAACAATCCAAATCCAACCTGCACTCGAGGTCTAATTTTAGGATTACAAGCTTTGACAATATCTCCTTAAAAATAACACATTCCTCCTTCAACAGCTGGGTCAAGTGTTAGCGACAGTACTACCTGCATTTTACACAGCAGATCTCAGTTTATTTTTCACTAATAATACAGCAAGTACCGGGTGTGTAATGAATAACAGAATACTGCAGAATTACAAAACAGCATAAGGTCAAGCCACTACGCATGAAACAGAAATTCTAAATGCAAATTAATCCAACATAGTCCTGAAAATACCTACCCTAACTCTCAAAAGGAATTTGTTCTCTGGGGATTACCTACTTAAATTAACGTACTTCATCTTTTATTCTCACAAATAAGAAAAAAAAAATATCACCCAAGGTGTGCCTTAACAAAAAGGTAATCTGAAATAAATTCAGTTTACTAAGTATATTTGAGTAACATTTTCAGCTGAATTAAAGACAGTAGGAGACATTTCTCTCCTTCCATATTTTCATTTTGGAAGGGAGGAAGATACCCGAGATTCTTGCCAGCGGATGTGCCTTAGAATCTATCACTAACCAGAAAAGTCCAGCCTTGTCACTTAGGCTGCTTACTAGGTGACAGGTAACTGCCAAAGGGAAGCCGTTGTATCTTCTCTCCCAACAGCTCAGGGCCCTCATAGATCAGCTTAAACACAGGACAAACTGCAAATAATACAACCTAAAACCCTGCAAGACCACAAAATATCAGCTACATTCTTTAAGCCACAGGATTTTCTTATACAATTTCAATTTTTAAAATTCAAAACTGACAAGAACTACGACATCCATATATATCTGTGCTCATATATCAGAGTTAATGTTTTGGGAAGGTACCAGCTACTTACCATTACCCAATGATTTCATTAACTAAACTCAGTTTGCACTTTATTATTATGAAGCAGACGTCACCATGGGCAGTTTCTCCCATCCACCCACACACCACAGACATGAAACCACATAAGTAAATTCAGTAGGCCAAAGGTAAATGCTCATCATGACAGAAATTAGGGGAGAAAAAACAGTTTAACTCTCCATGTTACTACTGGTAGAAGCTGAGACACTAATTAACGCTTTTACTTCACGACATGAATTTCCAATGAAAAGGATTGTTCAGGGAACAGTGCAAGATCTGCAGAGCCAGATCTGTCCATACAGCCAAAACACGACTGTTTTCTTCAGTTCAAACTGTTCAGCATACCGGCTGCTAACGCAAACTACAAGCCTGTAAAGAAACAGGAGACTGATTTAATATCACACCTACGTTCGCCAATGCCCATTCACAGAATAAACCTTCAAGTGCCATCCCTCACAGCCACCATACTTGCACACTCATCTTGAAAAGTCAGCATATGGTCTTAATTCAACTATCACAACTGGTAACAATTAACATAAGGTTACTTTAACCCTCATAAATAAAGCTACATGTAGTTGTACATTGGTGACTAATAAGTTACTATAAAATTCTAAAGCAGGAAACATATATCCTAAAATCCTCTACGCACCACACTGGAGGAACTTTTTGGCCAAAAATCAAAGTTTTACACTAGGCTCTACTGCTCAGCAGTCAGGCTCAGAGAGGAACTGAGGATGTGGCTTCACGTTACATTTTATTCTCAGCTTGCTGAGGGCTGTTACTGAAAGCAGAATCCTGCTCCTACCTGCTCAGCCGTCACGTCACCTCCCTGCCCCTCATGCCCGATCTGGAGATAGAATCGGTTCAGTGAGCTGATCTGGCAAAGTGGGGGAGGCATCGGGGAGATGGATAGCTGGGTTTTCTGACAGATCAGGTCACCAAACCAATTAATCCCAAGGTCACTCTAATTACTTTAAAGTACACCACAAATAAGGGAGGTAACATTCATCTCAACAGCAATCTACAGTTACGTTTCACAAGGCAAAATGTAAAGCTGCTCCTTGAAAGCTCAAATTGGTGGTAAGGTTAAAGATGATGGTTTAGACCTGGGGCTTGCCTTCAACAGGTACCAGTGCAAGGACTGCAAACTGCAGGTTTTCCGGGAAATAGTCTGTTACTACCTAGCTGCTAGTAACATACTCATTTTGTTTCATGTTGAAGACAGCCACAGAAAAGAAGGAAGCTTGGTCCTCCAGTCTTTCAAAATTGGCTAACATCTTAAAACCTCGTGCACTCTGGAGGGGAATGGCATTCAGGAGCAGGGATGGTGACTGTGCCATCCCTCTGTCTCATGAACAGGCAAGCGATGCCAGAGATTTGAGTCTTGCCGGCACAAATCCTGTTTCTTCTTCAGCTTTGAGGTTAGCCTGGCATTTGCAGCTGCAGGTACAAGTCCCAGAGCATCGTCAAGAAGCATTGAGCCCTTTGTGAGGTGCATGGACAGCCCTGCCCTGTCTGAAGTGCTGCTTCTGGGTGCAAGAGTGGGTGCCAAAGCCAATGGGACAAGGCTCTTGGGCAGGCTGGCAAGAGTCCCTGCAGCAGGAGCATGGCAACCAGTTGCTGTGAAGGAGATGGGCGAGAAGGAGTTTTGTCTATTTTCCAATTTTGCCTCCAGCAAAAAGAAGGTCCACCCCAGCTCCACAAACACCTGCCCGTAACGGACTCACTGCCTGTCAAAGGTCCTGATCAGGGAAGGCCTTGGGATGTCTCAAACATCTTGGCTGTACAAAGGCAATAGGCAATATTCCTACTTCTCGCTGAGAAGAAGCGAAGAACGCACCAAGGGCTTTACTCCCCTCACTAACCAAGGACAAACTTTTGCTTAACAAGGTCGTCACCCCCAGCTCAAAGGCACCAACAGAGAAAGTTCAGCCAAAGTTCATCCAACACAGGGGCTGCACCACCACCCACCCAACTGGTTGAAAGGTTTCATGCTGCCCTTCCCCCTCTTATTACGCAGACACCCCTCTCCGCTTCCTGTGCAAATTAAGGCCCATCGCTTCCCATATTAATTGGACAAAGTTAGGCGGAGACCTGAGAACTGTTGTCTATGAAAGGTGAATAAACAAAGAGAAGGCTTCACCCAGCACCTGAGGACTCCCGAAAGAGACTGACAGACTCGTCAAGGATAGGCTCATCTGAGGATCCAAAGGATGGGGAAAAAATCCTTTCTGACTCTCTGGAAACTTTTCTCTCTGTTCTCTCCTCTTCCTTTCCCTTTTTTCTTCAAGCATCTCTTGATTTCTCTCTCTGGCACATACAGTAACACCTGAGAAGGTTTATGCCAGCTCCTTTTGGGGCTCATTCAGCAGGTTTCCTTATTGTGATCAGTGATTGCTCGTTCTAATACTGATAAGTGATGGCAAGTTTTGTAAGCGGTTGCGGTTTTTAGTATTGTTGGTAGTTGCGCTGTCGTTACATTTTGGTGCTGTCAGTGGGTGACGGTGCTGTTGCTAGGAGTTGTCTTTACCAAGTCATTTGTTTTTTGTAACTGTTACATTTTTACATTTTACATCCCATATTTCCCTTTTCCCCTAAAGATTATGCACGTTATAACTATAAGCCAGTATTCGATTGTTTGGTGTTGTTTCACCTTTATTTGCCCCAAGAGGATCCACAGAACCTCCACAAACCCCACTCACCACCCCCCACCACCACCCCAGGGTGGTTTACGGGCTGGGTCACAACACTGATCCCCAAACTCCAGCCTCTGGAACAGACCCAGACCCCAGGGCCCAGCCCCAGGTCTAATGTCACCAGCAAGCACGTTACTTTCCCTTTTTCTAGTACAGGGAGTGGAACAGGCAGAGCACCCCGAGTGCTGACACTGTCTGCCAGAAAAGTAACCAGCACCATCTCAACACAACACAAAGTTCCTTCAGTGTTGAGGAACCACCAGACTTTATTTCAATAGGAATATGGGCGAGATAAAATTGGATAAAGCCAAAAGGCAGCAAGTTCTACATCCCTGAGGTGAAAAACGCCACCATGCATTTAGATAAAGTCATCATAACGATTCCTAAAGTTTTCTGAATCTATCCTTCAGCAGTAATATTCTACCTATTTTCTTTTCTATTCTGGATATTCAGACAGAAAATTATTTGAGTGGGAGTTAGCCTGCTCTTCTGAAAGAAAATGACAAAGGCTTGTTACTAAAAAGCATCTGTGCCTGTTCCATTATTAAAGGTCATTTTCTTCCAGTTGTCTCTGGCAGAGAACATGTTACATTCTCTTAGCTTTGATACTTCTGTGACCAGCAGCTCTGTACACCTCCTCAGGACTCCCCACACCTTGTAAGGAGTCCCAATGTAGAAGACAATACCTACCACGTGTAATTCAAAACTCAAGCCTCTGATATTCCTGAAGCTGCTGACTACAGCTCAAGACATTTTAAAAAAATAAAATGCCAGTAAATCGCCTGTGTAGTACTACTACTATCTGTACCTCCCATAGCTGCCTGCTGTCCCTGCTCTGTTGATTAATCTTTTAACCACTGTTTTAATAAGAAGTCATTGAAAACATTCTCTCTTTAGATTTACAAACAGAACAAGAACGTGACTTAAAAACTCACCCACTCCATTTTCTATTTTTTTTTCAAAAGCACTCCATTTAGTCCAAATGCACAGAAGAAATTCTAGCCCATTAACATCCATCAGCTAACAGAAGGGTAATGAATTCATCAATATTGCTAAAATGCGTGGGGACGGTATCATGCTGAATCATTTAGTAACTACATCTGCAGCAAGAAAAGCTCAGACAACCCGCCTTACACTATCAGCAACCATCTTCCTGAAGGAGAAAAAATGAATGTATTAAGATCACCCTCAATTTTGGTTATTCCTCTTGACTAGGTTGGTAGTGTCTCTACACACCAGTATTTGCATGTCAGTCAAATAATGTCTGATGTTGCTCCCCTCTGGACATCGGCTTACGTAGCCAAGCCACCTGCACACTTGCAAGAAGCTTTCATTGTTCATTTTTCTGCAAATGACATAAGGACCTGGCTTTTCCCTGCTTGTTCATATCCAGGTCAAATATGTTAAGTCTTAAATTGACTTTTCAATTTGCAAAGAAAAAAACCCTAAAAAACAAAACCCCCACACACTGTTCTCATAACAGCAAAAGGGTATTTATTCTAAAAAAAAAAAAAACCCAAAACAAAACAAAAACAAATCAGACTTAATAATACAAAGAAACAAAATTATCCTTAAAGCGTAGATTAGAAACTGCTGGTTTTGCCATGTTCGGCTATGCCAAGTCTGGTCTTCTCTAGTTCACTGCAGTTTTCAAAATGACAGTAAGTACATTGCACTTCTGTTTACGCTTTCAGTTCTAATGGTATTTACTCTAATTAAGTCCAAGAATAAAAAGGCTTCTGTTAAGGTAGCCTTTATGAACCAAGTACAATTAATTCAACTCTCAATACCTTAGCTTCCTTAATATAGATAATGTCTTAGAATACATACACATGTGTCTACATATCCTTAACTCCCACGGCCTAATTCAATTAATACTATTAAATCTTTAATGCTTAGCTTCAAAGGCTTTTTTAAATTTTTAATAGCTCTCATAGGTTAGCACAAATGTTTTAAGTCTTTCTACTATATTTTAAATAAACTCCTCTTTTTTTTCCACTTTGATGCTTGCCTTTTGACAACCTATACACTGTGAAGCTCCTGGAACTTTGTTTTCTGTGAAATGATGACATTATAAACTCAGAAAGATATGTTAATCACTGAGCTGGAATCAGGGATTTTTTTCCTCTCACTTGCCCTCTGGGCTGGGAGTTGGCAACAGAACCATTTTAATCAAAACAATGTAGAAACCCATGAGGAGAGAGAACGCAACCAAGAAGGAGGGGGCTCTTATTTGCATCTAAGCATGCAAGCAGCAGGCAGGGCTTCATTCTCTTTCACTCCAGTTTCCCATGAAAGGAGAAAAAGCAAAAGTCACCATATTTTGTTAAAACAGGAGTTTTGACAGAAGACTAGTCTGGCTTCATGGAAGCACAAGCCCCATGGCATTTAAAGACACATCCATTTCACACATTTGATAGGTACTCAGTGTGTTTTTAATCGTAAAGCTTTGTCTGTACCAATGGTATTACCATCACAAATTTGGTCAACTAAAGCTCCAGTTTATGTATATACATGCATCTACGCAGACATACACACACATATATATGCAATTTCCCAGTTCAGCTGCTGGATTGAAGGTCCACTGTGAATACATTGTGTGAATACCAAGGCAACTCACACCAGCACATTTCTCCCCTTCTCTTACACTCACTACCTCAAGACCCCTACCCACTTTCCACTGCTCAACCGCTAAACTTTGAATTTGTGAGACAAAATAGACAATGTAAATTTTGAAGGCATATTTCATGCCTTTCTGTAAAGCATAAACTAAAAAAAGAAAACTAAATAGTACAGACTTTCTTCCTCCTTTAAAGTTTATTTTTCTTCTGAATAAGAAAAATAAAACTCTTCTTAAGATAAAACTAAAAATCAGCATTTCCAGGGATAGGAAAGACACTATAGTATTACATACATTATCCACGCTGACAAAAGAAAAAAAAATTGGCTCTGTCCCAAGGCATCCAGACACAATTTTGTGCCAGCACATACATAACAAAAATATTTCTGCATTCAGGATGTTGAAGCATGTTTCCTGCATGTAAACCTGGAAAGCTAACAGTACTAAAAACCAACGTGTCACGTTCAGCATCGACAGCGAGTCAATGGCCAGTCCCAGATCGACAGATCCCTCCCACGTTGGAAGCAAAGGATGTGCTTACATACTTTCCTTGACCTAGACCATAAACTGCAGAACAGAAAACCCTTCAAAAAGTGTATTAACAACAGCACCATGAAGACAACCTCCAAAACTATCCTGCTGTTCTTCACCTCTTCAACATTTCAGCAGCCTGCAATGTAAGCAGAGTTCCCACCATGCCGAGCACTCCCCAGTATTACACATCTTCAGTTATATAACTTGTTCTGTCTTTTAAAGCCAATGTAAATACTCTCTTGGAGGCACCGTACGTTCGTATTATTGTGAAATTAAATATATGCAGACACTGTTAGTTGGCGGATAGACACCATCATGTCAATTATACTGTTCAGTGTGCTTAAACCAGCAGGCTAGGCAAAAGGAGATTATTCACTAGGTAGTCAAACGTAAAAAAGAGCCAGACATTCGGTCTGTCTCAGTGTTTCACAAAGGGGTCAGCGATTTGTAAATTTTAAATGCAACACTTAAGCAGTTTTGCAGACTGAAAAAACCCTCACATCCTTTGAGGAAACACCTCAGTGCTTCTCTGCAATAAACCAGTTTAAAAGTGATTTTGCTGTCACACAAGTTTTTATACTTTGGCCTCTCTAAAATTTAAGAATTCTGAAAGCCAAGTAAACCCAATTATTAACATTCTTGAATTTTACTTCCTTAACAAATTCTCCCAAGAGAACCAGTAAACACATAAACACAAATATCTTTCAGAGAAGTCACCCAGGTACCAATCTTTTAAAATCTTCAGAGAGCAGTTGCTTTGCTGAAGAGGTATAAAAAACATGGGCTGCACAATTATAGTCCAGTGCAATGACAGTCTTCCTGTTCCTCTGAGTATCATGGAGAAATTTCTGCTTTAAAAATACATAAAAGTTGTAGAGATTCTCAAAAGCCACAATTACAATATTAAGTATTGATTTCTGAACTGCATTTGCATACTTCTAAGAAAAGTACTTGGTGTCACCTAAGCTATTTATCTAAAAACATTCCAACAGAGGCATTATCTTTACTTTCTGAGAACCACTCGCCTAAATTGGTAGACAAAGTTTAACTTAATGAACTCTGCTCAACAACAGCACCAAAAAATAGTAACACTTCTCACAAGTAATAAACATTCCAAGCCCTAAAAAAAAAATTTTAAAAAAATCACTGCAAGCAGCATAGTATTACAAGAAGCAATCATAAAACCACGCAATAAGCCAGGGTGGGCTCAGAAGGCAAACACTTCACTAAACAACACAACAGATGCCAGTCTTTATACTTTCAAATTACAGAAAGAGGCTTATAAAATGATGAAATACCTGGGTAGAGGCATTTTAAAGACTCACCAGATCTTCCCTGGATCTGCATATTGCTGGTAATGCACAATTCAGACCTCTCTCTAAACAGCCATTCTTAGTCACATTCCAGTAATGTCACTAAATGGTAGGGTGTTTCACTGATTAATTAGCTAACTGAATAATTAAAAACATTAAAGTTCTGTTTTTCAAATAATAATTGAAGTGCTTTCCTTTACGTATACCACATGACAGAGTACATTCTGCTTGACCATCCATCAGAGAACAGGCAGCCTTGTTAAAATAGTTCTATTTAAAGCTGAAGGATAAGGATTAATTAATGATCTTAAATGTTGGCTGATTTCATAGGGTTAGATCAAACATCTCTACCTTACTGCTGTTGTCACAAGCCTCATCCCTGTCCAAACAGCGCTGAAAGTTAGCAGAAAGGCAGCTGTAGCAGCAACTAGGTCAACAGTTTTGGCTGAAGAAATCCTCACTACTAAAAGCAAAAAATACACAAAAATGAGGAGAATGACAAAACTAAAACACTGCTTGGGAGCTGTTCACCCAGTTAGCAACACACAACTCACCACTTGAGAACAGACTTCCTACCTACAAGGAGAGATGTTTCAGGGAGTCTTTGCTGCCTGCGTTTCAGAGGAGGAAGTTACCTTTAAAAATACTTTGTTTTGACTTTCCCTGAGGAATATTACAACTGTATATATCAGTTATTTTAGTGGTTTTTGTCCATGACGTCCTACAAAGGTCTTATTTGTGAACTGTACAACCTTTATACCAGTGAGCAATTACATGATTAGTCTCAACGAAGTCACAAGAACTGTTTGAGAAAGAAATTGCTTGCCAACCTAAGGGTTGCACAATCAGAAAAAAATAAAGAAATTTTAACAAAAACACAGAGGGGGATAAATTGCATCTGACAAAAACTACAACCAAGAAATAGCTGGTGACAGATTGTTATTTAAGTACAAGGAAGTGATTTAAACAGTCAGGAGCAGTTGTAATAAGATTATACGATTCTCTATTAAGATTCTTAAAATGTCTTTGTTCTAGCAAAGCTACGGAAAGACCATTGCCCTTGTAAAGGTTCAGAAACTACTAAATTGACGTTAAGTCTAGAAATTAGTATGATTTCAAAGCGAGTAAAGAAAAAAAAGTAAAATAACATCCTTGACTTCATTAGCACCTTTGTCGCCCATGCTGACATTTTAACCAGCATGAGCACAACGCATCTCGGTGGCAAAACTCGACCAAAGAGAACAGTCAACAAACAGTAGAGAGCCCACTCTGCTTGGGTTTTGGCTTTTAAATAATCAAAACTTCCACTTTGATTTTTAGAAGACATTACAATATGTGACATCTTCAGAACTGCAGGAAAGTCTCTACAAGGTTATACTGCAGGGAGATTAAATCAGTGTCTGGCTGTTGAACTTCTCTAGAGGAACAGTTCTGGCATTTTAGCCACGGCCCCCAGACCCCACCATCTATCCCTAAGCAGTCACTTCCAGAACAGCAGTCCCAAAAATTGGCCACGAGTATAACTACTGCTACAAAGAAAAACAAACAAGGCGAGTGAGTCTTCTGATTTCTGTTTTGAAAGATGGACATAAAACGGCTTTTAGGTAAGGTGTTCGGCATGTTTTGGAACTAAGAAGCAGCTTTGACCTTCCAAAAAAAGAAGTGTTACTTAACTTATAACATTATTGTTCACTGAGTGCTGCACTATAAGCATAAAAGAGCAAATGATTCACAGATTAATATTTTACTCTAAGGGATAGGAACAGAAATTTCCATTGAAAAAGAACATCCACCAAGTCATTGGGTCTAAAGGTGATAAAATCCGAGCCACAGGAAACACGTATATGATCCAACCAGAGAGAGGAAACAGGACTGCTATTCAAATAAGCACTAAAACAGATGTATACATGTGCAAAGTACAAGGTAATTATGAGGCCAAGAATGTAGGAGGAGACAAAGAGAAGTCTAAAAGAAAAAAAGACAGGTTTGTACCGTGTCTACAGAAGCAGACTGCGTGCAAGCGCTCTCCTGCCTGGGTCACCCTCCAAAACTGTTCTGCTTCTCTGCCTTGTACATTTAGTATTTATTATACAGTTACATGACAGAAGACTCAGCAACTGCAGGCAACATTAATAAAACAGCACTTGGAGGGAAGATGGAAGCAGTCAACAATGCAGAAGAAAACTGCAGAGGTCGCATGCAAAAATTTCAACTAATTACTTCAGGCAGCTCAGGAAGCTCCACTCCTAACCATGGAAGAATTATTAATTGAAAATAAATTATACACATCAGGACAATGAGACAAACCGAGTTTGAGATTCTTTAGAACTTTACCCAGCCACCTCCACCTCAAAACTCAGATAAGGGGAGCCTCCAACGTGGAGATGCATCCAGTTCTGGGCTGGGACTGGTTTTACCCAGTCACGCTGCTGGAACTAGCAGCACTCACGCTGCCAGCAGGGACCTGTTCCTGCCTGAGCTCTCCTCTGCTCCATACTCATGTTTCCCCACCTGGAAAGAGCTGGCTTTTCCAAGTCAGCGTGCAAGCCAAGGCGTAGGCACTGTGAACAGACCAAGTCTGACCTTGAACACAGGCTCAAGGCACTAGTTAGAGGCATTTATGTTAACAGCCCTGGGTGACATTAGAACAGAGAGACACATTATTAACAATTAACGCAGTACAGGGCATTGCTTCTGAGATCTATTTTTAAGTTCAATGATTGTAACAATATCAAGTTATCTATACAGAAGAAAAGCATTTCACTAAGCATAGTGATTCAAAGTAATATTTCCATATAAAAATGCACAATAGCGAATTACAACCCAAATTCTGTCAAATATCTCCAAGTTGCCAGCGACATTGCAACTAGAATACACAAAATACTTCTATACTGATTTTCTCATTAGTATAATCATTCATACAAACTCCACTACTACATATTTACACACATTTAACCTCTTGTGGTAACTCTGAACATATACACTACAGTTTGAAGGAACTCAATCTCAGTAATTTAAACTACTCTCTCCTTAAAAACTGCTTACAACCTCTAGTTAACCACAAAACACACCTTAGAGCTGTTTGGTCCAACTATTTTGCCCTTTATCAAGAGTTTGGAACTTTGTCATAAAAATCAACCAAATCCCAAATTTGAAAGCCAAAGACAAAACTGTTATTAGCAAAATGATAAATAAGCAATACCTGCTTTTCTGTAGCTTTCTGCCTCCTGCACCACTCACTAAGAGGCTCAACTGCAACAACCACCTAGCTCTAGATGTATCCTGAAGCTTACGGTCTCTGAATTCACTTACTGTGACATACAAGCATTCCAAATTCCTCCCCCCCATATAGAACAGGAAAGCAATCCTCTAACAGCCACCTAAACTGATCCATTCTGGGACTTTTTATGGTTACTATTATCCAGCATATACCAGTGTGTAATCAAACTGAAGTATACCAAGGCTAGCAGACCTACAATTAGAGCTAGCAGGTTTTATTCTAGAGGACAGCATACATGTTGTTCTCCTCCACTGTGTCTCATGCCTTCTTAATGAGCAGCCAGGCTACTGAAATACACAAAAAAATCCCCGCTGTTCTTTGAAGCACTTAAGACAGCAGGATACTAGTACCTTTCGATACTTTCCCTGCACAGATCAGAGCAAGGCAAAGTGGAAAAAGAACATTACAGACATTCATACAAACCAGGCACCTTTCATTTTCTATTAGCAAGATCCCAAGAGACAATTTAGCGCTCTGCAAATATGGCACTGGAAGACAGGAAAGTTGCTTCCTGAGTACCAGCCATTAAATAAAGATTTTAGAATGACATCTTCTTCTAGAAGGTAAAACCGATAGCCATTTCCCCATCGTATGTACAAGACCTAAGAAAAGCAAGATCAAGAATATCGTAATTACACTGTAATATTTCTCCTAAAACAGATTATAATTTAATTATTTCTCTCCCAAAAATAATTAAAAAAAAAAAACCAACTAAACAAACCATCAATTTCTGTATCAAGAAAGACTATCAGCATTTTTATGAAATAACAAATGAGGCCTTTGGCATTTCACTGCAGTGATCCAAGATGTGAGGCTTCTTAAAAGCTCCAAGTTTTAAAGCAATCAAATGGCTGACAGCTGGAACAAAATTAGCATGATTAACCAGTTATAGAAATAATTATGTGGTCAGTACAAGCTGAATTCATTCATGCTCATTGTACACTCGCACTGGACATCAGATGTTTGTCAACTACTCATTAAAAATGACTGTAGGAATAATGGACGTGAAAAACAACATGAACATTACCATCCAGGCTACCTGATAGCCATGTTGCTGATATTTCCTCTCCTTTTACCACCAGGTAATCGCAGACAGGACTTTTCTTGCCCAAATATTATCCAACGCTACTCAGCTCCTGTCTGAGGTACAGGTCAATTAAATTTTCTAAAGAGAGAGGTCCATCCTGTACGTCACAGCATTTAATTTCTTAAAGGCAGAGATTAGTTTTCATCTGTCAGCATATATAAAAGCCAATCTAATGTGTAAGACAACTGTCGTCACAGCCGGATGATGTCACACAGTTACTTCATGGCACCAAGGAAGTTACAATCAGCACCCGTAAATCAAACTTCCTGAAGTAAAACTTGCAGTCAATTCAGCCTTATCGGCATTCATCCTCAGGAATGCATACTCATGGTTAATTTGTACTTGATAATTTTTGATAACATAGTTAAATATTTAATAAATGAAAGATTATCTCTGAAACTCTACCTAGCCAGCTTACCATTAACCTCGAGTTTATAAAGGAAATTAATCAAAAGTTTTGATTCTTCACAATAAAACACTATATATGAGTTTGTTCAAAAGTAATGTATTCAAGAACCAGCCAAGACAAACATATGTAGAAGTACTTCCTAAATAGGCTGTATTTTGCTAAAGATATCATCACAATATATTTATATTTTAAACCAAAAATCACTCTAGCATCCCATATTTTACATCCTAAAAATCTAATTTTCTATGACCTTGCCTCACACGAAACACAGCAACACACTGGAATTATGCAAGAGTTCCATATTACCATAAAACATGTATTTCAGTGGAGAGAATAATAAAACTTAATCTTGTGGCCTGATTTACATTTTGAACTCCTAAAGTCATCCTCTACGGTCCATAGCATCCACAACACACTTTAACAATCTGAACAAGTATTTTAGGCCTCCTGTTGAAAATGTATGTGTATGTATAATTCAGGATATTTTCTTAACAGATTAAGAAAAAGAAACATGTCCAATTCATGTAAATTTTAACTGTAAATTAGCTTTTCAGATCAGTGATAAAGCCATACTTAAGAAGGGGAGAGGAGTGGAAGCGTTACATGCCTCCTGGCCAAATAAAACTGAGACCAAACGTTATCAATATGCCTTATGGCTTTAAAATAGGAAACTTCCACGGTGGGTAGCCTGGGATAGAATTCTTGTTTCAATATACTTCACAACAATAATAATAATGCTTAATATAACGCAGCACACTGACGAGCCAAGGCCAATCTGTAGCATCAGAAGTACTGCAGGTAAAGACTGAAAAAATATATATAAAAAAATAAACCCTTTAAAAAAAATAATTAAAAGCCCTATTCCACATCTTCCAAACCGACTATATTACTGGAAAAAAAAAATAAAATAACCCCCACATCA
>NW_010135390.1:0-8529 GCF_000699245.1 Pterocles gutturalis
AGATATTCTCAAATACTTAGTCTGGAAAGACAGATTTTACACAATAATAAAAATATTCAGAATTGCATTTAGATAGTGAATAAGAATAAACTGTATTATAGCAAATAGTTCTGATTTTAAATTAAATATTTTTTTGTATTTTTAGAAACTCTTCATTTTTATCTTGTACTTGGCTCCTTAGAACTATAACCTTTCAAAAAAAGGTTATCAAGAATATTTGCATACAATACAGCATGTGAACTGTACATATTACAAGCATGTATAGTTTTGTAGGTAGACATTTCTAAGTTGCAACAAATATATCCAACAGACAAATCAGACATATTAAAAAAAAAATTCTTAAACCAGTGATGTGCTTCCAGTTATCATTATCTATTCACTCTACTCATGACAGCTTTCCTTCTTTCCATATTCCCTACCTCAAAAGAGAGCATGACCGTCATGAATTAAACATGCTAAGCATCATACAAACATCAGACAAATTTGGCAAGGAAAAAACCCCAAAATACTGCAGACCTAGGAAACGGGTTACTAACAATTTTGGTGTCGTTAATAAGCCTCTTTTCAGTCCTTGACAATTGAATCTAATGCCTACCATAGTACTATATGAAGAGTGTCCTGTTCATTTTACAACCTAAAATACCTGCCAGTGACACTGCAATTACTTTTTCTCATATCCTAAGCGACAACGCACTGCAGTCCAGCTACTCATAAAAAGATCCAGCATCCTAGACAAAAAATATCCTGAAAGACTAAAGTTTTTATTTTAAGTGGTTTGATCTCAATTACAATTTCAGCTAACTTTGTTCCTAATTTTAAGAAACATTTAGAAGGAGGGAATCACAAAAGTTGGTTTTATTTATGAAACCCCAACCTCATTCCTTATTATCAGACACTTCCCAGTGCCATGCCGCCCCAGGCAGGGAAGAAAACGTTCCCCTGTGAACAGCTCGTGTCACACACGCATCACAGCTTCCATACCCTAATGGTCGTGGGGGCCTCATCCTCCCAGGGCTCTCCTACATTTCTTTGCATTCTCCCCTGCAATGGCTCTTACTCTTCCAGCTCCAAAACCTACTTCTCCTTGTGCTGTATCACTGATTTCTCCAATGGCCAATACAAGCAGGCTGATCTCCTCTAGAGAGACAAGAAATTCACATCTTATCTGCATCTTCCTCAGCAGGGGTAAGGGAAGGAATATAAATTTGGGTGTGTCTTTCCTATCTGGACAATATTTCTTTATTACAAAACTTGTGGCAATGACATGTGTCTTCCAAATCTCTACTCTTCTGTCAAATTTAGCTGAAAGCGGGGAATGAGCTAAAGAACACAGCGACTTAGAGGCAGGAATTAGATAAGCAGTCTTTCCTTGGAAAACCATCACGTATCTATCCATCACACTCTGCATCAAGGCTACTTCTACACTCTGCATACCTGAATAGTAAAAACAACCCCTGCAGCCATTCCTAAACAAACTACTTCAATAAATTTAAATGCACAAAAAACAGAGGCCATGTGGTGTATCTTCTAGAAGAGTGCTAGATAAGCCGTCTTTCCTTGGAAAACCATGACGTATCTATCCATCACACTGCATCAAGGCTACTTCTACACTCTGCATACCTGAATAGTAAAAACAACCCCTGCAGCCATTCCTAAACAAACTACTTCAATAAATTTAAATGCACAAAAAACAGAGGCCATGTGGTGTATCTTCTAGAAGAGTGCTAGAACTGTCATGGCTAAATCAATACTTTGCTCTTCTGAATTCTGCTACTGCACTTCTGATTCATTAACATACCCTGCTGCTTCACTTTGTCTTTCATGCTTGTTAACTACCTCAGTGTCCTCCTTTGACCCCTTAAACTTAATTCAATTTTTTTTACTGGATTATGTTTTTTGCACTCTAATCATCAGCCTCCTCTTGGGACAGGTCCTGAGACGTTAACTGTAGCTCTATCCCAGCGGAGCTGAAAACAGTGGAAGCCTCCTTAGACATAACATATATACCTTCATTCCATTATAGGTATTCCTGTACCAGAAAGTCACAAATTACACAGATGTAAAATCCAGGGCTTGTACCTGTGAAATATTTTCTTAAACATAAAAACACATATAAACAAGCAGCATCCTCTGTCAACAAAATTACATCAGTCCAGTAACTGCTTGCACATGAAACTAATGTTAAAAGCCAGCCTTCTCTCCGATTAAATGTTTCAGAAGAGGCACCAAGAGTCCAGTCTGCTTACTGGATCTTTGATGATACATGGCAGCAATCTAGGAACTAGAAATAGCTGGAGACCAGAAAGCATCTGGTATTTCACAGCACAGTTCTAAAAAATTCTAGGGCAGCTCCAGTGACAGCTGTAGCACCACAATCAGGACAGCCTGTTTTTGAAGATTTTGAAGCACTCCTCATAAAGGACACACAGTGTGCTGAAGGTGGAATAAAGAAGAGCTCTCCATTTTTTGAACACACCACTACAGACAATCTATAACAGTGTATTTCTCTGTGAAGATGACTGCCTGCTTCAGAAACATTACCACCTATTAACAGATAGGCAACTCTAAATACCATGATCTCTTGGACAAGCAGAATGATGTTGTGAGGTTTTAGGTTTTGCTTTGGTTTGTTTTTTTTCTTTGTGGGATTTTTGTTTGGTTGGTTGGTTGTTTTTTTACCACAATAGAGAATTATACCTTACTAGGAAGAACGCAATTTGCAGTGTTGATTGCCTTCAGCCATAATGAATCTTAGAATTCTATGTGCGATGCAATAAACAAATTTTTGCAACTCATTAGTATTTCCCTGAATGAATTTGCATCAAAACTTAATGACAATACCTTATTCTTATTTTTGTTGTATGTGAACTTTAAAAAAAATTCTTTATTTACACACTCAGCTGACCTGCTCAGTTGATACAGACATTTATCCAAAACAGGCCACCCTCTGGTCTCATTCTCCTTTACAGTAACTGTGGTCATTTCCCAAAATCCGTTCTGAGCTCCACGAGCACGCTGCCCTCGCTCATCTACTCTCAGCCATCTTCCATTGCATGTGCTTGTTGATCAATTGCATGTGTGCATATATGTCACGTAAAAGAAAACCACTGCAGACATTAGGAATGGTCCTGTAAGACTTTCTTCTCAATCTGCCTATTTAGCCCACAGGTCACAACGGTACAAAAACTCTGAAAATAAGTTTTTACTTTTTTCCTACTATTCAAACTAGCTTGTCAAGAGACAGTAGCTGCTGCCTCTTGCTTCATTGCTCATTTGGTACTAGTATACCTTCATATCTGAAAACATATTTTATACAGTGTGTTCTAATCAGTTACTTACTTCAAATCTTGCAGAAGGTCCTTTGCATTTAGCATTGTTATTAAAGAGGTTGTGGCTGCTGGAATAATGATTATGGGAGTTCGAGATCCTGTAGAGATAATAAAGATATGTTTGCTCGGGGTTTTGTTGCTGTTGTGGTGGTTTTGGTTGATGGGTTTTCCCCCCCTTTTTTCATTACAGGAACTGTACATAAAAACAAAACTCTTGCTTAACAGACCAAAATAATGGAAAAATATTCAAGAAAAATGTAGGAAAACTTTACTAAATTGAAGGTTTTAATTAATCAAAAAAGGTGTACCCCTGTATCAGAGTCTCTAAATACAGGTCAGACCTGTACTTCGCAAAACTAATGCTGTCTGCATTCCACGGCTTGCTTATGTTGCTTGCTTGTGGTTCCGGCAAAAGAGAGTGTGTGCACAATCCACCCAAAAATGAAAAGGATTGCGTAACCAAAATTTACTCACCTTTTTTCTGGTTTGGAGGTGGTCTTGCTTGAGAAACTGAGAAAAAACAGAAAATATAGCAGAATGACTAATATATAAATACAAATGCAGGCAACACTTCCATGTTTTTAGTTGCAGGGGTGAACAGAGAAGAGTCACACTATAGTCATTGGATCATTTTCACAGCAGCAATACACAGAGCTGAAGCAGGGATTTATAACTTGGGTCTCAGTTTTCAGAAGACAAACAGCTTTTGACCGTCTGAAACAGATGCTGGGACAGTTGAGCCAACCTCTCCCCATTTCACTGAAACGAGCCATCCCTTTTCCATCCTCCTTAAAACACTGAGGCACCATAGCATTAATAAAAATTCCCAGCTATCTGGACAAAAGCTGCTTGTAGATCTTAAGTTCAATAGTGCTGAACCAACAGGAAAACTGCTTTTTACAGACCCTCACTATTTCCTTAGTAGTTACGGTAGATTACATCTGCAGAATCTAGCTAACTTGAACACATACAGAGCTTTCAACAACCAGAATCTGAATTTCAGGCTTACTGAAGTTAATTTGGGATTGCAGTTTTTGAGTTACATGAGCTCTTTGGGTGCCAGAAACAACGTCCCTTGACAGATACAGTAGCATTCAAGCAAAAACAACAAACAAAAATCCACCCACAAACCCCTCCCCAAAACCGAAACCCAAACCAAAACACACAAAGCAAAAACCAACAACAAAAAAGCCCAAAGCCACCAACTACATCCCACCCTCCCCAAGCTCCCCTGACAACCCAAACCCCCCCACCAAATGAAAACACACGAGCAAACTACACTGGGCAGACAGAAACCAGAGTGTGTGTCCCTGCCCCCAGTAAACTGTTCCCACTTCAGTCTTCTGCGTTGTGACCCCCTCAGTACGGGAGACGCATCAGTCCAAGTTGGAAAAGCACGTATGTCTCTTCACTTTGGTGTTATTAATGAATAACCTGGTTTTCTCCAAATAAACATTTCATAATTTCATTTTCGTGAGTCCTAACTTAAGGCAAGAACTGTTGGGCTTGGTCATTATCACCAGAAGTGTTTGTCCTAATTCACAGCATCAGAACACGGTGAGTAGCAGAAAGTTTCATGCAGACTAACTTGAGTCTCAAGTGCTACTATGCATGACAAATTTCATTAATTAACTTCCAATGTCATAAAACCAACTTGCTCATGTTTATTTATGACCAACTGTTTCAGAAACTGGCTAGAACAGTATAAATATTCACAACACTTAGTTGCCATTGTTGAAATATTGAGACCATATCCTTAATTATCTTTACCTGACACTGTCAAATGCACAGATATAATTGGCGACACTATATTGAACTGCATGAACTTTACCTACCAAACGATTTCCTTTTTTTTTAAAAAAAAAAAAAAAAAAAAACACCCACCTCGGCTTCTCCTTAATGTAAAGGAGTTCCTGAAATACATGGGCAGCATGAGCTACCCTAAAACAAGGTGGGGAAGTGGAGGAAGCATCTGTAAGAAATGTGATATCTGTACCAAGACATCTTTGTAGAAAATTAGGTACTGCAGAAAGGTGTACAAAAAATTTTTCTTAAATTAAAACCACAGCTCATGGGTATTTTTCCAAATCAGTATTGTGCAACTGTTTTGTCCAACTCAACTAATGGTTCTATGTGCAAAGCAACATTCTCCTGGAAATTGCACAGTTTCAATACTTGGCTAAGAACAGAACTACTTTTTAAAAAGAAGTTCCAAACCCCAAAATATCCTAGAACAGGCAGAAAGATAAGTTTTTTTTTTTTTAATGAAGCAGTATACACTTTCTTCCGACTATACCTCTCTTCCTTATTCCCTCTTCAACTTACAATACAGAACCGAGATCATGGATTAGATTGGCCTTAGAGAAGGGCAATATCAGTATAACCTGCAAAAAAACAAACAACAAAAAAAACCCCCACTTCTGCCACTTAATGACCGTGAAGTTACAGCTAGCAGGAGGGACCTGTGACAATTCAGTCAGATTTCTGCTCTTGCCACTTCTACCCTTTTCATACTGCTGTCTGTCAACTCTGTTTTCATTATTATGCCTAACAGGGCTAGGGAGATGAGAATGACAGGCAGCATGACCTTTCTAGTACCAAAATAACCAAACAGGAGAATCTATGCACAACAGCATCTAGGTCTGCTGAGAATATTCAATATTAGAATATATTTTTTGGGGGAAGAATTATTTTTACGGTACTAAATCTAAGCATTAAATCCTACTAATAAATCTCGAGGAATTAGCAAGACACACATTGAAAGCATTTAGTAGTCTCAACAAGAACATACAGTACTCCAACAGTACTTCTAGAAAAAGTACATTAATTTTAAAAGGTAGCTTTGTTTCCAAAAAACCAAAATGTCCCCTTTCCAATACCTTCATAATAATAACATCATCATCTTGTTCTTAAATAACACCTTCCACTCGACTTTCTTCCACCAAACCAGAAAATCTCATGGCATGTAAAGCAGGTGCAGAGACGGACAGAGCTGTTTGGAAACACTGATCCTCTCATTTACTGTCTGCATGCTTACACCCTTCTAAAAACCTCTTTCTAAGGGCTTCTCATTAAAACAAAACGAAGTACTTATATCGTTCTAGCTTTGAATCTTGATTTGAGACTCAATCTGACACACACAATTGACTCGGTAGCCAAAGTCTACCAACCAGGAACTCAAAAGCCAGTTGAAGATCCTGGCCCCGTTACAAATACCTTATGTGCTAAGAAGTGTGAAGAGGTAACGGTAACACATTCAGAGACAGACTTACTTCTGATATATTAATAAGAGAAGCAATATATCTCTTTTTGAGATTAGCTTTTCTATTTAGACTGTCTCTCCTGGGAGTAGTAACCAGCTCTCATGTATCTGAGCTGGCATTTGTGAACTACCAAGCCAAAACTCAAGAAGTTAGACACTTCTTGATTTCACTAGAACATCCTTTCCATGGGCTATTGGGCTACACACTGAAGAGAATGAACCCAGGACCATGGTATAATAATAACCAATAAGTTATGTGTTATTTCCAATACATACACAGATAAAGGCCACAAATAAGTGATCCCCACTTGGTTTTTCGTATAACTAATGTTTGAAATAGTACTTTTTCAAACTCGTACTTATCTGGGACAGAAGCACAAATGAAAGCAGGTTGCCTTACCTGGTCGTGGTACAGGCTGTGCTGCTGGAGTTTGTGTTTTTCGAGCAGAAGCACCTTCCTGTTAAAAGAAGAGAGATGAGGCACCATTAGCAGCTGGCGTTCTTGTCAGGTACATGGGTGTTCTTAAGTGAATACAGAGCTACAGAGGGTATCATGAAAATGAGGGCAACATGTTTCCAGTGAAGAGGAGAAAGAAAATAGTCAAGATATTCCAAACTCTTTACAGATGCTGTTTTAGACTTGGGGAAGAGAGATAACATCATAAACTTACAGGTTTACATTTTAATCATCAAATACCAACCAGGAAGTTTTTTTCTATACGCAAAGAAACCTTTTCTATTTATAGTACTGTTGCATTCTACCTATTAAACCTTGGTGAAAGTCATCATATCATCAAGGTAAGCAATTGGCTATAGAAATTTCAAAACAAAATGTGCTTATGCTCTGGATGGCAAACTAGGACCAAGAAACTGCAATGCATTCCTTCCTTGAAGAGTTTTAGTGCCCAGAAATAGCACTCTCTCAATAATTAGTTCTGTTCATGCCTTATCCAATTACCTTAATGCAACAAACAAAAGAGCGGCACTACTATTTATTCTTGTTAACTCTGCAGAGTCAACACGCCACACAAGAGAAAAGTGAGGTCACACGTGTCTGGTTCCAAAGCAACATTAGATTCCTGCAGAAACAAATTCTGTTCTCAGTTACTTCTGAAAAACCTCACTGAACACCACCACATCTATTGCTCACAATATTACTAACACTGTAAAGAAATGCTACCTATTCCTGCCACTTGAATTTGCGAGGCTGACAGAAAACCTTTTAACATGAAACCATAAATTTTCTCTGAAAATGACTTAAACGCTACGTGAAGCGTATCCTTCAGCTGCGAGACACTCAAAGGTCAGAGATCCCACCCCGGGAAGAACCTGTTTGAAAGGACTTCAATACAGCATTACTGCATTGGTGTGGCCACACACAAATAACAACATGTTCTGTAATTCAAAATAAAAAGCTCCTGAGCAGGGGACTACACACAAGCTGCCTCAAGTTGCGTGATCTAAATAACAAAGAAACCACTTTTAAGTTTCCACCATGAAAGTTAAAACTTGGTTTTTATCTCAAGAACTGTGAAGTACAAACAGAAGAGAAGATCACTTGACAAGCCCTTAGAAAACACAAATTTACTCAAAATATCTCTTCCCGGAGCTTTAGTCAAAGCCACCCATGATTAGTTACAAGAGGCTGGAGCTGACATTTGATTCAGCACACAGCTTTTGTGACTTTTACAGTCAGCAGCCTCCTATTCATCTTCACTACAAGGATTTAGGCCCCCATTGCAAGGAACGGATTAAACTAGAATTTTGCTGTATTTTTTCTGATTATGAAAATACTATCATCTATGTAGGGTACTTGGGTCAGTAACTGTTATTTAAAGACTCACTTTTTTAGTATCTGAGAAAAGGTATTTTTGCCACTGTCCTTTCACAATAATTACTCAGCAAACGATAAAAACCATAATACCAGGCTCTGAAGGA
>NW_010135390.1:8551-16336 GCF_000699245.1 Pterocles gutturalis
TACCTTCAACAGAAGCCTTGTGACTCAGAAATAGCAGTTACCTGAAATGTCACCACCTTCCTTTTTGCCAAGAAAGTGGAAATAAAACATTTTGCATCTGTTTCTACAGAAAAAATGTCATTTTCAGTGTGAAAAGACTGTTCCTGTGATGCAGCAATTACACATCTCGAAGGAATACCAAGAATTCTCCCATAACACTTCCTTAAATTCAAAGCATTTTATGAAATGGAAAAAAACTTCATCAAGCTAAAGAAACATCACTTCCTGCGATGCCAAGTTTCAAGTTTCTAAATCTAATTCAGTTTGCTGGGATGCTTAACTGTTACTGTCTGCAGCCCCCCACGTCCACTCCTCTTTCCTCCGCTACAGAATCAGTAACGCAACAATTCAGCCTCCGCCTCTGCTTATCCAGTGCCTCCCGTATCTCAACCAGACCGTGCAGAACCTACGGCAGCTGCAGCCAAGGGAGGAACCAGGAGGTGCTTTCAAGATTCTGGCATTTTTCTGCAGCCTTGGAAAGAATTCTAATTAAATTATAATCAAAGCCTTGCCCTGGTTTCTGTATGACTTGTGCTTGTGATTTCTCTCTTCACCAAGATACATAAAGCACCAGAATATACACAGAATCAAGCCTGAAAAAATAATCGGCAAATGATCTACTGGGGAGTTTTTCAAACTTTGCTCTGAATTATTTTCCCAAAAGTGATTAGTGGGAAATGGTGTCAAAGCCTGAAAAGGAAAGGCAGGGCTTTGAGAACACTGCAGCTAAAACAAACAAAAACCCAACCCCAAAACAACAACAGCACATTTAAAAAAAAAAAAAAATTCAAATATCTGATTTATGGTAGGAAATCAACTGATTACAATGAATAGATGCAGAAGATGGCTACGACTTCCATGCCAATGACTCTTCTACTTGTAAGAGTAATTTCTGCACACCAACAAAAGATGCAGGTCCCAGCTTTCAGTTCTCTAAATCACTGCCTTAGACTGTGACAAGTTCATGGATGAGCCGCAGCTCACTACTGATGATTTACAATTACCAGCGACCTACTACGTAAAAACTGCAGACAGTGTAGCAAAAGATGCTCTGACCAATATTTAAACCCCACATTCCTTAAATGGTTTCCAAGGGAAAAGTAGTCTACTGATATGAGGAAAAACCCAAAGGTACAGAGCAGTGACAGGTGACAAGTACACTAAGTGGAGAAGAAAACCTGCTTTCACGAAGGAAGGCGTGAGCAGGACACTTCTGCTAACGTTTCACTGTCCTGAAAACAAAAGATGCTGAGCTTAGATACCAAATGACTGCTTCTCAAAAGCATCCAGAGAGAGGTATCAGTTTTTCCTATGACAACATGATAATTTATGATTCAAGCTCTGTTTACGAGGCAGGTATCACCACAGAGAACCATGTGCTAGGACGTCCTCCAGAGGTAAAGACAATTACGTTGACAGAGTAAACCTCATTGTGGGTTCACTCAGCCACACAAGGTTAAGTGCTGCTGGTCATTTCTCGCCCGTGAGCTACGCGGAGGCCACTGCTCATTTGTATTGGAAAGACAGTCGCTTGCTTCTCAGTGAGTGCACAGTCAGATATTTCAAACTTTCTAATGTGAAGTTTTCAACATAAAACACACTGCAAATTCAAACTCCAGTTAGGGGAGCTTTTGTATAGCTATTTGAAGAACACTGACTTCCTCACACGTTTCTGAACACTTAACAGGTATGCCATCTTCCAGCAAAACTAATTCCTATGCATAAGGCATCTGAGACTGTTAAGGAGTATATTATGAATATTCCTAAGTTGAAACTAATTTAGTCACAAAACCACGTAATTTAAAAAATACAAATCTTTAAAATGACCACTTAACATTGTATTTTAATCAAAAGCCTATTACTTCATTTAGTTGTGCTAATTTACCACAGAAGGTTATATATAGTTTACTTACGATTTACATTAAATATACGAGTATTCAGCCATTCAGAAGCAACAACTGACACAGAATGCAATCAGGAAAACTGAAAGCTTTATACTTTCTTGGCTTTACCTGCACCATTTACAAATACCCTGGTGTATATGCTTTGCAGTGGAATTCGTTCCATTTCAGTCCTCATGTTTCCTATTGAATTAGACATCCACCAAGTGTCTGCTCAATAAGTGTTTTAATTTGGTGTACACCTTCTGCTATGTCCTACCTAAACACCTAAAACTATCACAAACCACCACATGAACAGAAAACACATTAGCTCATGTGAAAAGCATCCAGATTCCCACTTAGAGTCAAGCAAGAAAAAAACACCCCACACCCCAAAGGACCACTGCCTTCCACTATTATTGTACGCCCTGGTAATCAGGTTTTTGGCGTGTTCTTTTCTTCCCTCACTCCTTCACACACTTTCTGTATTTGTCTAAAAAATTCCGACACTGCTATGTGCTCTGACAAGTTTTGGTGGAGTAAACCACGTTTACAGTAACAAGTAGCTTTAGGTCTATTGCTTTAAGTCTCTTAAATGTGTACATTTTGCATACAGCATGCTTCGCACCTTTCCTTTCACCTGTGCATTCATTTTCCCTTTCTTGGTTCTACATTCTACAAGCAAGTTGCAATATATTTTGAAGACGCAAACTGTTTTAGACACATTCTTACCACACTTGCCTGTCCTCCAATTTATTGCATCCTCAATCCATATTAATGAAAAAAGTTCAACAACTTTTAAAAGGTCTGTTTCGTGCCATGGTGAATCTGAGCTATTCCATCTATGCAGCCATCAAAAATTATCAACAAAAAAAAGTGAACTATGTTCAATCTATAGCTGTATTTAGTTACTCAACAGTGTGTGCTGTTTTGAGGTTTTAAAAGATCTGTTTCGTGCCATGGTGAATCTGAGGTATTCCATCTATGCAGCCACCAAAAATTATCAACAAAAAAAAAGTGAACTATGTTCAATCTATAGCTGTATTTAGTTACTCAACAGTGTGTGCTGTTTTGAGGTTTTTTTAATAACAGCTTTTTTTCTATATTTTATAAAGAATTCTATAGTTCAGATGCCTAAATGAGCATTAACATCCACCGTTGAGTTACTTGCACTCATTTCTTAGCTGTAATCAGAAATTGCCTGAACATAATTCATGCTACAGTTTAGGAAATAAACCCTCATGTTCAAGCAATAAAACATGTTATATTGGTAGAATTTTTCCTTGAAGGCATGTTTTACATATACCCAAGTCAGTTTACTCTCCTAAAGCACAAAAAAACTATTAAAATTTTCTTACTGTGGTTTTCACAAGGTACAGATAATGGAAGGAAAGAACCCAAACTCCATTTCATTGCACATTCACTATTACCAACAGGTTTCTGTGTAAAGATCCAGACACTCTGGAATATTTTGACGTTTAAAAATGTTAGGAGCAACAGATAGAAGTGACCATTTGATGCCATCTTGTGGCTTTCACAATTTAGCAAATATAATCTCTTTCTTGTTCCTTTATAAGTTTTAAATTAGTACAAGATCTTTACCCAAAAATCATTACATAACTTGTATACTCCTGCACAAAAGTAGCACAAGTAAAAAGTAACATTTGATTCTGCAAGAAGCATTAGGAACTGCTTGTATATAAAACACAAAGCAGCTTTCAGCTTCACCATCCATGATGGAAGACAAGTCAACCGAAGACCGTAACATAGTAAAACTGCAAGTCTCGAATCTCAAATGAGGAAGAAAATAAAATACATCTGAATGGTAAGCTTGTAAAATTATCTTTAAGAACAGACTTCAATTTATCTGTTCAATTTGGGGCAGAAGAGATTGTAAGAACTCATTTTAACTACCAGCAATTATACCATCATCACCTGAGTGATCTAAAGTATTGAACCTTTGAAAATTCTAGTAGAGCCAGCCTAAAGAATTAAGGCAAAATCTAAAACTGCATGGTTAAAAAGAATATTGTTTTTCTAGAAATTAAATGTTGTATACATCAACATAAGACAAACAGCGAAAACATTGGGATGACTTCAAAGCCAGGTACCTAACAACTGGTCCAGATGCCCTACCTCAAGCTTGATAGAAACATCTATTTCCTAGAAATTGCTTGGATTCTGGAAAGACAAGGCCATGTTCTAAAAATGTAAAGCCTTTAAAAGCCTTGGGGCGGGGGGGGTGGTGGTAGGGAATCTTCCAAAGAATCAAGCGAAACAATCTGAGTTGCTCTGCCTCTGCAGTCTTCCTAGTAATTCTCTGACCTCTGTTCATAACAAGAAAACTATAACAATATTTTAACTAGTGTTTCATATCATCACTTTATTTACACATGAAACTGGTATAGCATATTTGCATACTTCTATGCACACAAATGTGCATATGCAGTCCCCCAAGACAGATATTTAAATAATAAATTGCAAGCTTTTAACCGCCTTCCTGATTTTAAACTATGCTGTAAAAAAACAGAATTTGATAACAAGGTCTTAACTATTGTGCAAATACTGCTAATATTACAGTCATTTAAGCTTCCATTGCTTGTAATATTAATAAAAAGCGATGCCCAGGTGCTTCGAAAGAGCAGGAACCTGTTACGTGCTGAAGGTGCTGTGCTAACCACTGCGCCCCACCCACGAAAGGAGAGGCAAGGGAGGGGGACAGAAATAAAACCAGGCTGAGGTCATCAAGGGACTAACTGAAACTTAGAAATACTAATACTTGTTGTTCCAACAACTTTTGTTTACAAATCTGTTCCTTTATTAACCCATCACAGAATTAAAAGGGACAAGAGTACTCGGATTCTGGGACACTGACAGCCTAAAACGTAATAAAGAAGAGGACTGATGGTTTTTTTCAGTACCAGGGTAGGTCTTGAGATCAGTGTCATTGAAAGACATGAAAAATACTCTCTGCAATTTCTTGTTCATTACAATCAAGTTAAAAGAAGTTCAGTTTAAAGACGTCAAAATATGACTCAATTAATTGGACTGCTGATAGATAGCTTAGGCTATCTATATTCTGGTTCTGCAAAGAAAATGGTTCTAAGCAACACAAATCACAACTGAATCTAAATGAATACTGTAGTGACCAGTGATCAGCTAGGGACAAAACCATATACAAATGCAAAAATGCTACTAATAAAAATTACTGGAGATGCTTTTGGAAAGAGGTATTGAAAGCAACAATGACTGAGATGTCCTAAAACCTCAGTATTACCCCCAAAGCCAAGATTCCAAAACATTCCTGAACAGTCTTCAATGAAGTGCGCCAGAGCTCCTCCCACCTTTATCCTTGCACAAAATATCACTCAAATCAAGAACTTAATCTTGAATTCACGTCAGTCATGTAACTTCAAACTGTTGATACTGAAATAGCAATTCTGAGCTGAAGAGGAAAGTGGTGACAAAGCCGGATTAAACGTGTAAGCACTTCCATTTCCCTGGGGATAAGCTGTTTTCATCAGAAACCAACAATTCTTAATCCTGAGATGAGAACTCCAGAGGTTTGGGGTTTTTTTTGGTTTTGTTTTGTTTTTTTTTTTTTTTTTAAATAAAGGCCTGCCTATAATATATGTCCCTATAGTTATTTAAATGACTTACTCCCTTGAACTGAGTGAAAAGACGAAGGCAGACATCAGTAAAACTTTGGGGTTTTGCTTAGAATTCCTTCCCTTTTGATTAATTATCTGAGCTGGTCTCCCACATATTACTTAGCAATTGGTAAGACTTTGATAAACTCACTTTGAGAATAAAAGGATTATTTCACCGATCTCAAAAGCCAGGTGGAAAGGTTCTGCTAAGATCAGAACATGCTACATCGACTTAATAGAACGGGCATTTGTATAATTGGGAATTTACGACAATTTGCTAATGTTTTAATGTCCAGCTTTCAACTTCACACATTCATGAATCTCTAGTTCCAATACCACCTGTAACTGCAAATATTAGTCACTCATACCAAGTGGTTTTTCACCAGAAACATCACAGAATACGGGGCGCAAACAGTTCATTTGCATCAAATATTTGCCCTGCTGACATGCAAACTTGAAATTAGAACTGACATGCAAACTCGATGCGTATGTAGAAAAGCACTTATTTTTCTGTTCAGATCCTGCTTTGGAAATGGTATTTCAGGGAATATACACATGTACACTAAAGAAAATGTTGCTAACTACAGAGCAATGGGAAGACCCCCTTTACAATTGCATTCAGTGAGCAATAAATTCGCAGAGGAAAAGGCTTAAAAGATCTCAGAAAGGTTCCTTTGCTGATTCTGGAAAGACTCGTGAAATGCTTTGTGTGAGAAGAATATTTTCCAAAGCTCTGCGGGAGACTAAATGAATACAGATGGGTCCTTAATTTCTGCATGACAATTTTTTCCAAAAAACCCAAACTGAACCAAGACCCAAGTAATCAATTAACTTTGTGACGCTGTTCAACACCTCAATGCAACAGAAACTGATAAGGCTCTTTCCAGATTCCCTTTGGTAACACTGAATCCTGTTGCTAGAACAGAGGATCCTGATGTGATCTTCTTTCTATTCCCTGAAAATAAGTTTTTATATTATTCTTCCATACCTTACCAGCTTCTGCAATCCCAGCAGTATGGTTATATATTACATTACATTTCAAGAAAACGTACTTATCATGCATGGTCATGGCCAGAGAGACGAAAGCAATTTTCCAAGTAATCACCTTGTAAGGCTTAAAATATCAGGAGAAAATCCTGGAACTGTATTCCTTGAGGAGCCAAAGCACAAAGCTGAACAGGGGAGGGATGAACTCTTACTTGTTTGTGTTGCCTAGAAAAGTAAGTGCCGAGTTCAAAACCAGCATGAGCTTTTTCAGGATCAAAAGCTTTAGCTGCAGCTATAATAAATTGTAATAAACAAGTCAAGAGATAAGAGGGCTTGAGCGATGACAGCGATGACTGGAAGAATACAACAAACTATAACCGCTTCAACATGGGCAGGGCTATTTTGAACTGTCACAGGCCAGGGAAAAGCCTAGAAAAATATTCTAACTGCAGATTGTCTTACATTCAAGGCTTCCTCCTTTATGAATAACAGCTAATCTACTATGCCAGTTCAACTGCAAGAGTAGGGTTTTTTCTTAAACCACAAAAGGTGATCATCTTGAGGCCTGTTGTAACTGGATCAGGCTGCCAGTAATACTAAAGTACAGATCTGTGCAGTCAGTTGAGTTATACTGGTAATGAAATTCATGCTATCTCAAATTTTCTTCTTAACTCTCTTTTTATTTCTTTACTTTGCAAGCTGTACGCTAAGACACCCAGGAGAGTCTTGCTGGATGCCCACCTGCTGCACTGGCTACTGCAAAGTTAAGTGATAGCAACTGGAAGTACAGAAAATAAAAATGTACGATAAAAAGGAAAAAAAAGTGTACTTATAGCAGTTATCTGTGTAACTTGCAAACAGAGTAGTAAGCCTCCAGCATAACATCTGTTAAAGCCCTCGTATCAACAAACTGTCCGTGGAGACAGAGCAGATTAATTAACTTGGGTGCTGGTGATAAAAACATTGACACAATATTGAGACACAAGAGATATTGGTACAACATCAGACAAGCAAGTCAGAAACAGAACAGTAATTTACTGCAAAAATTTCTGAGTTTAGTTCAGCCTGAAACTCTTACAATTTCTGGACTTGCTTATCCTGCAGTTAGCCACAACCTGTAATTCCCACAGACTGGGAAGACTGGACATTTTAATCTGCTTAAAAGATAACTAGAATACTGTCTCTAAACACTTATCCTGCCCCAGCCGCACAAGTTCCCAGGTTTGCTT
>NW_010135391.1:0-13600 GCF_000699245.1 Pterocles gutturalis
CTAACATTCTGTGATTCTGTGATTTTGAAAATGTATTTTTTAGGGGTTTTTTTTGAGTTTAGGGAACTGAATAAATTCTAACTTATCTGAAGTCAATTACTTCCATCAAGCCGAATATTTGAAGACTAAAGTTAACCGTTGTTGTGTAAGGTACTTTTTTACTTTGTTGGGTAATTCGCTATATCTGTTCTATTTTAACAGAAAATCAGTTTAAAACAGAGGTGATGAAACTTAAAAATGAATTAGAGGTATGTTTTAAGATTTTGTTAGTTTATAGAGTTCTGTTTAGTGGGTTTCTTTTTTAATTTACTTTTTTTAGACTAGTATTTTAATCTAGTAAAGAGATGTAATAGCCCTACATTTTCACTAATACTTTTTATTGGCTTTTGAATGTTCACCAGCCTCAGCTTTGCAAAGAGCTGTATGTACAATGAATTATACTTTAAAAATCCCATTTATTTTTAGAGATTTCTGGGTTTTCTTGAAAGAAGCTAGTGAACCTTTCCTGTTGCTTTTCCTGAACTTTAGGAGTGTTAGTCTTAGCATCTGCTTTGTTTTTTTAGTTCTTTCTATTTTGAAGAATTCTACTAAATTTATAATGTTATTTTAATGCTTTTAAGATGGCACAAAGATCTGCTGGTAGTCGTGATACTCGTTTTTTGTGTGATGAAATCCATCAACTGGAAAAACAATTAGAACAAAAAGAGAGACAATTAACAGATATCGAAAAGGAGTTGGAAAAAGAGAAGAAAGCAAATGAACAGGTAAGAAGGACTTCAGCTTGACATGTCTAAAAGCTGTTCTGTTACATTTTTTGGAAAGTCAGTGTTTTGAAAAGAGCCTCTGAAATGGAAAAAAAAACCTGCTGATGAAACTTTTTTTTGTTTTGTTTCTGGAGTTTTTGTTTTCATAGTTTGTGATGTTAGTGATACATATAAAGGTTTTCCATCTTGTTCTAGCTTGCTGTTCGAAATGAAGATGCCGAAAATGAAAACATCAAATTAAGGAGAGAGGTTGGTAAATAATTATTGCTGATTATAGTGTATTTTTAACTTTATTTATAGATATATTATTAGCTTTCTATATTGATAATCTTCGGTTTGGCATTATGTTAAATCTGTTTTAGAACATTTCCTAGTTACTGGTACAAAGAGAATATAGAATTTTAATCACATTTAGCAAATATGTAGTACATCTGCTCCAATGAAACATAATTAATTGAGGTCAGGAGGTGCCTACATTTGAATTTACTTAGTCCTACTGTGCATTAATTTTGTGTGAGTTTTGTGTTTTGACATTTTAGTATTTTTCTTAAACACTATTGACAAATAGGTTTGGTGGATACTAGAATTCAGTTTATGCTTCCTGCTTTTGCTAAGATTGATTGATTAAAGTATAAAAAGTCAAAAGTTAACATAACAATAAATGCAAAGGTAGAGTTAACATTCTTTATTACTGGAATTTTTTTAATCACTCTTGAAACTTTTTTTCTATCTGTTTTTAGAAAAAAAATGCATGTTTTATAGCATTTTATACCTGTAATCTTGGCCTCTGAGAGACTAAAACAGACAGCAAATGTTAAATTAATGTGCTGGGGGGAAACCTTGAGAGTAATTCCTCAAAATGTCCTTTTATGTATGTGTGTGTATATATGTACACCCATTAATAGGTATATAGAGAACTCTGTTTTATTTTGTCTCTAAGTTGATTCCTATTTAGTCTTTCTAAAGCAAATATAATTTCTAATGTTTTTTATGGTTTGTTCTTTTGATCTTGTTCTCTCCTTTTTAATCCGAAGAAAAAATGCATGAAGAAGAAGGTGAGGCTTCTAAGTTTTTTAAAAGCAGACTGTAGGAATTTGGATGGGTTTTGACTGTCTTAGCTCTTTGTGTTAGCTTGCTAGAAAAGCAACAACTTTGTTTTCAACTCTTCAAAGTAGATTTAAGTTTGGATTGCTTTCTATGCAGAATGAACAATTGCGGCAGGATGTACTTGACTATCAGAGGCAAATAGATGCTCAAAAAGAAACAATGCTACTACGAAGAGGAGAGGATTCTGATTACAGATCACAGTTGTCCAAAAAGAACTCTGAGCTTGTCCAGTATTTGGATGAAATTCAGGTAAAATCTATGCATGCTATTGAGTATTTATTAGACTGTTAGTGACAAAACTGTTTTTCACAAAGCTATGTCAATTTGCAGATCAAGTCATGGAGAGAAAGGGAATTCATAAGTTGAATTCTGTGATACTCGGCATCTGTGAATCTGGCAGAGGTGATAAAGTTACTGGCAATGGGAGATGTGTCTTTTACTTGCTGTTAGGATTTGTTTAAATTGATGATCTAGAGGTGAAATACTCTCTTCAGTCCTAATTTCAAGGTAGCTAAAGGTAGCTATCAATTAGTGCTTATTCAGGTATTAAGCTATGCACTTTTTAGAGGCAGCTGTTGCTTTAATTTTGCAGAATTTGACTGAAGCTAATGAGAAGTTAGACATTCAAAACCAAGAAATGAGGAAGGATCTTGAGGAATCAGTGCAAGAAATGGAGAAGATAACTGGTGAATATAACAGAATGAAACTAATTGTGCAACAATCTGATATTGTTATGGATCAATTAAGAAAAGAGAAAGAACAGTACAAATTTCAAGTAAGAACTGACTCGTATTATTGAATGTAATTTTTTTTAGTTTATACTGTATTTTCATATTTTAACTTAAATTAAAAACCATTCAGTATATCCAGTTAAAAACATACACTTTGCTGAAATAAAAGTAGTGTGATCTTTAAATTTGGTGCAAATTTTAAAACTTGACTGCAGATCACAAAATTTTTGTGTGCAAAATGTTAGTTATACTCTGTTCTTAAGAGGCATGACCTACCCTTGCTGCTAATCTGTTAAATTGTATATGCTTGATGTAGTGTTTATACATACACATTGGTTAAGGAAAACATTTTTGTGATACGATGTTCATCCAAATGGCATTTCTAGGTTCAGGAGCTTTCAGACCAGCTGAAAGCAAAGAATGAGGAAGATGATCCACTCATGGCAGCTGTAAATGCAAAAGTTGAAGAATGGAAGGTACTTTTAAATACTTTTCTGTTCTTTTTATGAATCGTTTCAAGTATTTTGATGATATTTTATCTTCTTTTCAGAAAATTTTGGCTTCAAAAGATGATGAACTCCTAGAGTATCAGCAAATGGTGTTTAACTTGAAAGAGAAAATGAAAATGACCCAGCTTGATGGAGACAGAAACAATATGGTGGCCCTACAGCAGGTACAGCCTGTGTGGGAAATTATACACATAGATATTACCTTTCACTAAATATGCTAGTGACCAAATAATTATTTAGTCTTTCATAGTTTGAAAATACCAGAATATGTATTACTTATGTTTGAGAATTATGAGACAGGTTGATTCATTCCACTGCAAAGTTAGCCTAATAGACTTCCCTTGCTGTATGTATGAACTGAGCTCTTGGTACTTGTTTCTGTTACTTTCATATGTATCTTTTCTAACTATTAGTAGAGTGATTGCTTTAACATCTAAACATCCATAATTTAATGTTTTTAAATTACAGCTTAGTTTCTGTCCTCTAAATTTGTTAGTCAAGGAAGAGTCTTACCTAGTGTTTAGTTTTCTGTGTTCCTTTGTCTCACCTGATACCATACCATTAAGTCTATGGTTCAGTCCATGATAGAGCTAGCTGAATTTAAGTATCTCTCACATTCTGGGGGTCCTGGTGGACAGCAGGATGACCATGAGCCAGCACTGTGCCCTCGTGGCCAGGAAGGCCAATGGCATCCTGGGGTGTATCAGAAGGGGGGTGGTCAGTAGGTCGAGAGAGGTTCTCCTCCCCCTCTACTCTGCCCTGGTGAGACCGCATCTGGAATATTGTGTCCAGTTCTGGGCCCCTCAGTTCAAGAGGGACAGGGAACTGCTAGAGAGAGTCCAGCGCAGAGCCACAAAGATGATGAAGGGAATGGAGCATCTCCCTTATGAGGAAAGGCTGAGGGAGCTGGGTCTCTTTAGCCTGGAAAAGAGGAGACTGAGGGGTGACCTAATTAATGTTTATAAATACGTGAAGGGTGAGTGTCAGGAGGATGGAGCCAGGCTCTTCTCTGTGACATCTAGTGATAGGACAAGGGGCAATGGGTTCAAGCTGGACCATAGGAGGGTCTACCTGAATATGAGAAGAAACTTCTTCACGGTGAGGGTGACAGAGCACTGGAACAGCCTGCCCAGAGAGGGTGTGGAGTCTCCTTCTCTGGAGACATTCAAAGACCGCCTGGATGCGTTCTTGTGTGATCTGATCTAGGTGTCCTGCTCCGGCAGGGGGATTGGACTAGATGATCTTTCGAGGTCCCTTCCAATCTCTAACATTCTGTGATTCTGTGATTCTGTGTGATTCATGCAAAATTACATAGTTCTCATGATTTTGAACTTCCCCACTTTCTTGAAAAGTGTAAGAATAAATAAATAATGTGACCCACTAGGACCCCTGAAATATACATTATGGGAAGCATCCTGTATGATACCAGGATGATTTCCTGCTGTGCTTCAAGTTTTTTAAATAAATGTGTCATGACATTTGTGTTACATGTTGGGCCCTTGTAGACTGAGTAGTATGGTGAGATGTATTTATGCAGACTTCCAAAAGCAGGAACAGATAGCTTCTCAGGAGGAAAAAAAACTTCAAGTACAAATCAGCCTCTGATGATCAGAAGAGGAAGGCAGCTGAAAGTAACTTTGATAAGCGGCTGTAGGGTCTGGTTTTAGCTGACTAGATGGCTGTAGAGGTTGCTTTTTTGGATGACATTAGCATGACATTTTGAACAGTTTTGTGGATATATGCATGTTTTTAAAGGGGACACTTAAAAACTAAATCAAGTTACTGTACTGTATTTTAACTCAAAATGGACTGGGCTCATTATGGTTCAATGTATGTTTACATTCTAAAGGGTTATGTTTAGCTCCTTACAACTTTACCAAGATCTTTGCCTTTAGATTTTAAATGTGGTTTTATTTGTCCTCTAAGAAAGACTGAGTTTTTGTTTTTCATAACATTGGTATAAAGTAAGGTCAGAAACTCTCGAGATTTTTACATTATAATACTTTCTGTAACTTTTTTCCGAGTCTCTCTTATCTTTTTCCTCTTTTTCCATTCATCACAGAAAAAGTAACATTGAGCTGTCTGTGATAATTCTAAAGTTCACATAGAAGCACAGAAATACTATAATATAAATAGAAGTCACTTTCACGTTCTGTGTGTACTTATGGATGCATATGCTTGCAAACCACAGTGTAATATGAATTTTTGAAAGTTGGATGATTTGCTGAAAGGCAGTCTGTGGTACAGGTGTCATATGTGATGGATTGTTAGTCCTCCCAATCTTGAACTTGGGTCACTCAGTTCCCACTGGCAGTTGTTTACGAGGAAGCTGTAAGAAACCTGTATCAAAGGAAACTTTTAATCATACATTGGCTAACTCTTAGCAAACTGTTCCATTTAGAATTGATATACTAAAATATTGCTTTTACTTTTTTTGTGTGTTTGAATGCTTTATTTTTACTCTTTCTTTTATTTTTCCTGCTTTGCCTTTATATACCCAACTTCTAGATAATATCTGAACTCTATGTTGTAAGTACAGTATATTTGATGTTCTATAAATTGTTTTGTATTTGCTGCTTTTAATGTCTTCATTCACTGTGTGGTGTTCTATATTGGTAGCTTGCCTGACAGTAAAGAATTTTTTAATGCAGTTTCTTTTTTTTTTGTCTGTAGGATGTGCAAAAGCGAGATGCTCAGATAAGATTGCTTACTGAACAAGTCGAGCAGTATACCAAAGAAATGGAACAAAATGCATTTGTTATTGAGGAATTAAAAAATGATCTCCAGAAAGATAAAGGTAACATGACCATTGTATTTTAATGTCTGTGGAAAGGAAAATAACAAACCATGTATTTACTATGCATTCTTTATTCTCAAGAAATGCAGAGAAATTATTTGTACTATTTGAGTAGTAGTCTCTTTTTTGTTCATTTCCATTTATTAAACATTCATTAAGAGTTTAAATTTATTCATGGTACTTCAGTGGGTTTTATGGGTAATACAGTGCCTAATAAAACCATACCTAGTCTATAAAGGTTAGAGCATAACATAAAAGGTCTCAGCTCTGTCAAGAATTGCAAATGAGGAGTAGCATGCAATACAAAATAAACCGTGATGTCCCTTACGTGCACTTACTTCTTATAAATATTGTTTGAATGAATGATTGGGGGAAGAAAAAAAAACTTTCACATATAGTCTTTTGTAATTACTTAATTGAAAAGAGCAGAAAATGAAGATCTCCTTTGTAACATCATCCAAAGTGTTTTGTTCTTGCTAAATGGCTGATAGCAAGAATTCCTATTTGAATCATAAACAGATCAGAGTTTTTCTTTCCAGGTCACTCATCTCTTGCTCAGCAGAATCGTATTGGGGATATGCAAGAAAAGTTAAAATTGCTAGAAGAGAGAACTAAAGAGGCTGAGAAGTCAGCAGAATTAGCAGAAGCAGATGCTAAAGAAAAGGACAAAGAACTTTTTGAGACTCTGAAACGAATGAGACACTATGAACTGGTAAGCAATTTGTCAGAGGGGACAGGGTATTTCATCATATTTTAGGAGATAATTTTGTCCTTCCATTTTTTTATTGACTGTGTTCTAATTAGAAATTAAATTAATGACTTCTGATGCTGTTTTTTTTTTTTTTTTCTTTCATAATAACATTTAGTGGTCATTGGCTGCATGCAATTTGTTAGCCATACTTAACAGTTTTAACAAGTTGTTAGTTTTAACATATTCATATGGGCTTCTGAAGTCCATTGAACAGTAATTGAACACTCAATATATGATTCTTCGAAGGATCATGTAGTAGAAGGACTCAATTTTGAAATATGCAGAGACTCCTTTGTAGTCAAAAGACAGATTTGTAGGATCTGCTTTTTATTCAGTGACTTTTTTCACTAAGTGTAGTGCTGAAGAGTGGTACATGTTGGAAAACATTTTTTCTTACCTGTGTAATGATGAAAGACAGATTTGCAACTTATTTTCCTACATCTTCTGTTGGTTGTTTTATTTTTACTTTCCATTTGGGTTTTTACAGGGAATATATGGTTTGGAAGAGGCTGTTGCTGAAATAAACGATTTAAAAAAGCAAATCAAAATACGAGATCATGGGATTGAAACATTAATTAAGGAAGTCAATAAACTTGAACTTAAAATAAATGATTTTCTTGATGAAAATGAAGAACTCAGAGAGCGCTTAGGTATGCTATATCCATTACGTTTTCAATTATTTGTTGTGTAAGAACTGAAATAACATTATATCATGGAAATCTTTTACTATACCAAGTGAATACTTGGAAATAATATTGTATATTCTGCTAATATTTGCAAGTAGTTTTAGTTAAGACAAACTGCATGAATGTATGTGACTAAACTTGAATGTACATGACTAAACTTGCCTTACAGGTTGCTTTGACGCAAGAAAGTAGGAGAATAGGTTTTGTAGTGCTATTTTGGTTTTGATTCCTCTTTGTACACTGCTTAATTAATTTCATAATATGATCTTTGGAAATGATAACATACTAGAGTTGTAATGCTAGATCGAAAAACACAGTAAAAACTTTGGACATTCTTATTTTTACATAGAAGTATCTAAACATAAATATAGTTAATTTTAGGTGTCATTTTATTGCATTTTGGGTTTTGAGTAACTGAAGTAAAATTATGCTTTCTTCTTGTGTTGTTACATGGAGCATAAAATGTGTGTACATATATAGAAATATATATTCAACTATCAACATATTTTTTAATTTTACTTGACTTATGTTTTTATTTAAATTTAACTGCATTCTAATGATTACTAACATTAATATTCCTCTTTAATGAATAATTATACAGCATATACTGTGTTTTAGGTCTTGAGCCAAAGACAATGATTGATTTAAATGAATTCAAAAACAGGAAATCACTGAAGCAGCAGCAATATAGAGCTGAAAACCAGATTCTTTTGCAAGAGGCAAGTGATAAATCCTATTTTTGTTTAAGAGATACATAATAAAAATGCATTTGAGCAAAATTAAATTAATTAATACTAATTAATAATTAATAAATTAATACTGAGCTGTGCATAACAATATGCAGATTGAAAGACTAGAGGAGGAAAGAATTGAACTGAAAAAACAGGTTCGTAAGTTGGCTCAGGAGAAAGGACGAAGAGTTGCAACAGGAGGTAGGATTTTTTTTTTATTATAAACTGTCCTTTCAAAAACATGCTGTCTGTAACTATTAATGTAGTTATTTTATATTTACTCATTTGTTTAATTTACAAGGCTAAATACATTTCATTGAATCTGTAGGTAGAGGTCAGTGGTTTTGTATTTCTGTTGTCTTACAGCCCAGTAGCTTTTTGACTTGTCATGGCTAGTAATGCATCACTGAGAGCTGTGTCATTGGCTTTCAGTTCGTAGATGCAGGATCATCTCACCATGATTTCCAGTAAATCTATATAATGTTTGTGTTTCAAAAATCTTAAAATTTCAATTCTGTGCTACCCAGGAAAGCACAACGTGCTCAAATGGAAAGGTTTGCAGCTTCTTACTTTGTAGGTAGAAAACTAGAACTCAAATATACTAAATGGAATATATTCACTTGCTTGGAGACCAATTGAAAATTCATAATCATTTATTACTTGTACATTGACTTCCAATTAGGATTGGAAGCTGGTGACATGCACGTAACTGATGCCTTTACTGAAGAGAATGGAATGAGTAAGAGGAAGTTGGATTTCTTGAGCAGACATGTTGCTGAGGTAAAAGCAAAGGTAGGTCCATAAAGCAAGTTCATAAACATTTGTTGTATTTCTCTTTCAAAACAAAAATAATGTTATTTTGTAAATATCCATTCAAAAATTTCTCTAGCTTTTATTAACTGCTTTTAAAAAATCCAAAAATTAATAATTCATGATTTTTTTAGAAGACTAATGAATATTCTATATTTTTTGTGAATATAGGCTAGCAGCTCATGTAACACGGAAGGGAGAAACACACTTGCAGATAGAGAAGCACCAGTTAGACATCTGAAGTCAAAGAAAGATGTAGCTGAAAACAGTAAGGCTGTGGGAGATCTGCCTAGAAGAACTTCTGGCATGCGTAAGAATTTAGATCACTTGGAGAAAAATAGAAATACTTCTTTGGTTCATTTAGGTTCAAAACATGTGACAGAGTGGCAACTAGTTAATGACAACTGTAATTCTGAAACTCTTAGTATAAAAGATCTTTTCGTATCACCAGAGCTACAATCTACACGAAGGATAACAGATTATACAGTCAATAGAGAAATGTCAAAAGACTTAAAATCAGACTATGCAGGTTCTTTTTCTGCTTATCAGCAAGCGTGTCAGACCTCCTCAGAGGTAAATAACCAAAATTACAGAAACAAACCATCTTTTCAGAATCAAATATGCATAAGTTCTAATTCAGACCAAATGGGTCAGGAGAATTTTTGCCCAGGACTATCTCCCAGCAAAAACTCTCTGCCTCCTTGTGCATCTGCTCTTGGAAAGCCAGTAATGCACAAAACACGAATAATGACATTGAAGGATAAGCAAGACAATTCGCAAGTAAAGTTTTCTGATTTAACTACATTTCAAGAAGACAGAGAAGGAGAGAAATGCCTAACAGGACTGTTTCAAGTAAAAACTTTGGAAAGTGGACTTGAAAATGGACAATCAGAATATTCAGATCAGGTAGATCCTATTGAAAATCTCATACAGCAGTTGAGGAGAGAATTAGTCCTTCTTAGATCACAGGTGAGACACCTTTATAGTATGTGTGTGTTTATGTCTATTGCACTTATGTAGAAGAGAAATTCAAATAATAAAGATGTGTTAGTTTACTTTCATCTTTATTAATTAAATATGAGAGTTCCAATAGAATTGGTCATTTTTTTCTTCTAATAAAAAAAGTGCCAAGTCATTAATTTGGAGTTTATTTTTGACATAGGATTGAAAAATGTAGGCATATATTTTCCTTCTGGTGGTGGAAAAAGTCTGCACAACACCTGTGGACACACACGTAGATGGGTACAAAGAGAGAACAGTTTTTATTCTAAGACCTTACACACTTCTCCATAACAAAGTACTCATCATTTTTCTTAGTAGTGCACACAATTATGTCATACACATTAGTTGTTGCAACTATTTTAAACAACATAGTTTGGGGATTATTTTTAAAAATTGTTTTAAGTAAATAGAGATAATTACAAGTGCTAATTTACAAGCATTAGTTGAATGAAGTAGGGACTGAATCAGTCATTTGGTTTGAAAAACAGAAGATGAGATTTCTGTTAAAAGACACAGATGTTATTTGACTAGAAGAGGTCTCCTTTCTCCAGATAAAACAGACATTGTGAAGTTAGACTTTTGGAATGAGAAAGGCCTTTCCTTCCGGGAAACATCTCAAAAGTTCCTGAGTTGGTTCTTTTATACTTTTATCTATTTCCCTCCCAACTGTCAATGTGTATCTGTTTTCAGAAAAAAAGATTTTCAATGAAAAATTTCAGTATTTATTAGAATGATCTGCATTAGTAAAATCTTTTAGGTTCTCAAAAGGGTTTTTGAAAACTTTCTGTTATCAGTGAAGAACAGGTTAATTTCAGGATGCTTGCTGTGGTTTCTTTTATTCACGTGATAGATGATATAAAAAAGTTATTCACTTGTAGCTTTCTAAATTGGTACCTTGAAATGCCATGTTACTTTTCTGTATAGTGGAGGACATTGCTTTGGTTGCTGGAGGTACATTTAGGGCATGGGTCAAGCCAATCTCTCAGAGTCTCACAGACTTTTGATCTGCACCAGACTGTTTTTTCAACTGCTGCATGACCCAATAATACATTTCCCTAAACAGCGTTATATGGCATACATTTTGCATAATTCTTCCAGTGAATCCTTCTCTGTTGCCATTACATGTCAAGCAGGAGATTCATATGTGGACCGGGAAATTTTCATGAAGGCATACTGCAAATTTGAAAAAAGGCTGGAACTAGAACATTGGATTCATAAAATTAGAATCTGTGTCTTTTTTGTCTGGAAGAAATCATCTAAGAATGTGATGAGGAAACATCAGAGTTACAATGCCAAAGATAAGCAAATAAGGCTTTCCTATCTTTAGCTGAAATGTTTTGGAACTGATGGCGTTTCCCTTGAGCCTGTTGAGCTACATAATTGATCAATGGGAAGTATAAGTCTATATACATCAGGCATTTTTCAATTATACAAGAGTTTTTCCATGCTACAGGAATATGCTTTCCTGTTGTGATTTCTCTTACAATACTGTGTTAGCCAAGCTGTGAAATGAATAATGCCTACTAATTGCATTTTCAGTAGAAAAGAATAAGTGGGGTTTTTTTTTACATTTTGGAAGATAAGTCTTGGAAATGTATTTTTTTTTTTGTACAGAAATGGAGATAGAATCCTATACAAGTAATTTACTGTTTAGGGTTTTTTAGAATTAGCAGATATCCAGAGATTTGTTGATCAATAATATGCTCAATAGTTATACACAATTAAATCTTGAAAGGTGCAATAGCCAGGCAGTGCAGGTATTATGGGGGTTTAAAAGAGAAACAAAACAGGATAAATATTTATATAAAGTTTATTTATGGTTTAAATAATTTTTTCCTGATAATTTTGTTGCTGTGAAGATGAGGCTATTTCTTTTATTGTTGCCTTCTATATAACACCTGATTTTAGTTCACACACTATGTAATTCCACTGTTGAATATATATTAATTAGCAATATTTTCAGGCATTTATTGTCACTTAACAGATTATTAAAGAAAATTCTAATACTAAAATTCTTAATTGCTATTTTTGAGTCTTCTTTGTTCTTTTCTTTAGAATGAGTATCTTACAAATGAATTAAGTGTGAGAGAGAGAGATTTGGAGAAGAACAGGACTGTAATAGCCAAATTTCAATCTGAATGTAAGTTGCAACTTGTTTTAGAACTAGGGAACGTTATCATGTACCTGCAGATAGTTTGCTTATTTAGTTTTTCTGTTTCTGTGATTGACCACAAATATCTGACTTTACAGTTTCTGTTTTAAATGCAGCTTACTTTGGTATCTTTCACAATGATTGAATTTGCTGTGTACATAGGTTATTATGAAATCATTCTGATACACTTCTGAACTGTGGAAATTATGGTTGTGAATTGGTCCAGACGTGAGCACAATGATTACAAAACAATAAAAGTAAATGGCATTTATCAAATTGGAATTTCTTTGAATTCTCATTAATGACTTTTTAAAAAATTTTATGTTTATATTAGTGTATGTTTTTGTGTGCATGTGTATAAATACGTATATAGTGGTGCTAATTTTAAACTTTAAATTGGTGATAGTACATGGAACGTAGTTTATTCATACTAAATACATTAAACTGGGATCTCTCATGTTTTTCCTCCCTGAATCAGACCTAATAAGAGCTTTAAGTCTGTGAGTGAACCCAATTATAATAATTATGCAATTTACTTGTGTAATTGTAGTGTTTTTCTGGCTCCAAGGAAGGGCTGGGGAATTAAGCCCCCTTGCTGCTTACATGTATATGTATGATAGCTGAAGTGTACTGCTTGCAAACTCTGAAATAAAAATAATGCTAATTTCTCTAGACGACAATCTTTTTTTTCCTAGAGAATGGGGATTCTAAAAATTCTTTTTGACTTTTCAAACTGCTCAAACTGCTTCAAATTTTGTAGTTCGCTCCTGGGTCTTCAGGACAATTAGCCAAGATGCAGGGAATGTCCTGACAGGTTTGAGGTTTTTTTTTAAAGTTTACAGACTTCTTGCTATTGTCTGAAAACTCTGGAATTCCACTGAGAAACTAATGGTGGCAGGAAAATTGTGTGTCTTGAGAGTCCTTATTACAGCCAGATAAGTCAAAACATTCTGTTTTCCCAGTCTGCAACAGGAATTCAGGCACTTCCTATATTCTTCACTGTTACACCCAAACATTTGCAAGATAGCCACATTTCTCAATTTGTTAAAGCCGATCAGACAGGCTAGTAAAGAAGTGAAAAAAGTGGCAGGAAACATTGAAGACTAGAAGGTTCAATAAAGTCAAATGTGTTCCCATGAAGTATTTCATTATGGTTTTGTTGGTATTTACCCAGCAAAATGCACTCTCCAGATGTTCCTAGCAGCTCTACTTGTAACTTCCTAATTGGTTATGTTTGTATATAGTATGAACATTTTTTTAATATATCAAATAAACTAATTTTTTCAGTGCTTTTAGACACACAATTTTTATTACAGTAAAAGAACTATCAGAAGAGAATAAACAATTTCAACAAGCAATGAAAGAAGTATTGCAAGCTGTCAAGGAAATGCAGAAGGATCCTAGTGTGAACGGAGGAGAAACAGTCTTAATAATCCCTAGTCTGGATCGTTTAGTTAACGTAAGCTTGCCTTCTAAGTTATTATTTAGCTTTATACGATTTACAGGCTTTTTTTTTCCTCTTCAATTATTGGGTTATTGTATAATTAAATAGTAGCTTCT